>NW_025761705.1:0-2425 GCF_021184085.1 Oncorhynchus gorbuscha
AAAATAAGGCAAGACTTAAATGGCTGTCTAATGGTCAACAACCAACTTTACATTTTTTTTAAATTGAACCTTGATTTAACCAGGTAGGCAAGTTGAGAACAAGTTCTCATTTACAATTGCCACCTGGCCAAGCTAAAGCAAAGCAGTTCGACACACAACAATACATCTTGTCAGAGCTTGAATTTAAATAATGTACAAGTTTCGTACAGTCCAGGTGTGCTGTTAGACCCGGGAAGGTTCACAGCTGTAATCACTGACAAAGGTTATTCTAACATGTATTGACTCAGGGGTTTGAATACTTATCTAAATGAGATATTTCTATATTTCATTTTCAATACATTTGCAGAAAATGTATTAAATGTGTAGATGGGTGAGACTTATTTCTTCATCCATTTTGAATTACGGCTGTAACAAAGTGGAGTAAGTCGAGGTGTATGAATGCTTTCTGAAGGCACTCTACACACAGATCTGAGTTATTGTAGTATGTCACTACCTCACTGTCCAACCCAGCAGCATGAACAGAAGAAGAAAATGTTCAACTCTTTCCAGTTGTCCATTAAGAATTTACCAGGACCTGGCGTCCAAAGAAGATGGTAGTCTACACACAAAAAAAGCAGTGGGATGCTCATATTTACAGTAGTCAAAACTAAATTAGAAACTGGGTGGTTCGAGCCCTGAAAGCTGATTAGCTGACAGCCATGGTATATCAGACCGTATACCATTGGTATGAAAACATTTATTTTTACTGCTATAACTACGTAGGTAATTAGTTTATAATAGCAGTAAGACACCTCGGAGTTTGATATGGACAATATAACATTGCTAAGGGCTGTGTTCAGGCGCTCTGTCGCACATAAGAACAGCCCTTAGCCGTGGTATATTGGCCATATACTACACCTCAGGCCTTATTGCTCAAATCTACAGTACCATTCAAAAGGTTGGACACATCTACTAAAGGGTTTTATTTGTACTATTTTCAACATTGTAGAATAATAGTGGATCACCACAGACAACACTGCTACTCCTACTGCTCTCTCTTCGTCCGCCCACGTGTTCTCGCACACCCCGAGAGCTTCTGGTCAGCGGGGTGGTGGCACCGGGATCCTCATCTCTCCCAAGTGGTCATTCTCTCTTTCTCCCCTTACCCATCTGTCTATCGCCTCCTTTGAATTCCATGCTGTCACAGTTACTAGCCCTTTCAAGCTTAACATCCTTATCATTTATCGCCCTCCAGGTTCCCTCGGAGACTTCATCAATGAGCTTGATGCCTTGATAAGCTCCTTTCCTGAGGACGGCTCACCTCTCACAGTTCTGGGCGACTTTAACCTCCCCACGTCTACCTTTGACTCTTTCCTCTCTGCCTCCTTCTTTCCACTCCTCTCCTCTTTTGACCTCACCCTCTCACCTTCCCCCCTACTCACAAGGCAGGCAATACGCTCGACCTCATCTTTACTAGATGCTGTTCTTCCACTAACCTCATTGCAACTCCCCTCCAAGTCTCCGACCACTACCTTGTATCCTTTTCCCTCTCGCTCTCATCCAACACCTCCCACACTGCCCCTACTCGGATGGTATCGCGCCGTCCCAACCTTCGCTCTCTCTCCCCGCTACTCTCTCCTCTTCCATCCTATCATCTCTTCCCTCCGCTCAAACCTTCTCCCACCTATCTCCTGATTCTGCCTCCTCAACCCTCCTCTCCTCCCTCTCTGCATCCCTTGACTCTCTATGTCCCCTATCCTCCAGGCCGGCTCGGTCCTCCCCTCCCGCTCCGTGGCTCGATGACTCATTGCGAGCTCACAGAACAGGGCTCCGGGCAGCCGAGCGGAAATGGAGGAAAACTCGCCTCCCTGCGGACCTGGCATCCTTTCACTCCCTCCTCTCTACATTTTCCTCCTCTGTCTCTGCTGCTAAAGCCACTTTCTACCACGCTAAATTCCAAGCATCTGCCTCTAACCCTAGGAAGCTCTTTGCCACCTTCTCCTCCCTCCTGAATCCTCCTCCCCCCCTCCTCCCTCTCTGCAGATGACTTCGTCAACCATTTTGAAAAGGTCGACGACATCCGATCCTCGTTTGCTAAGTCAAACGACACCGCTGGTTCTGCTCACACTGCCCTACCCTGTGCTCTGACCTCTTTCTCCCCTCTCTCTCCAGATGAAATCTCGCGTCTTGTGACGGCCGGCCGCCCAACAACCTGCCCGCTTGACCCTATCCCCTCCTCTCTTCTCCAGACCATTTCCGGAGACCTTCTCCCTTACCTCACCCCGCTCATCAACTCATCCCTGACCGCTGGCTACGTCCCTTCCGTCTTCAAGAGAGCGAGAGTTGCACCCCTTCTGAAAAAACCTACACTCGATCCCTCCGATGTCAACAATTACAGACCAGTATCCCTTCTTTCTTTTCTCTCCAAAACTCTTGAACGTGCCGT
>NW_025761706.1:0-2423 GCF_021184085.1 Oncorhynchus gorbuscha
ACACTGTTGTTTTGACAAATATCAATAAATCACTGATATCGATTAGGGGGGAAATTAGGTTGTACGTGCTGTTGAAACTGACACAACAAAAAAACACATGGAAATGGGAGATATATTTTACCTCCCTGGTTAAAGGACAACCTGCAGAAGAGTCAGCTACATTTAGGAGTGATGCATTAAATTTAGGGGTCGCTAAACAAGGGAATGCAACACTTATTTGTCATCACTCATCGATATCATTCTAAAAAAAATTGTGAGAGAGGAGAGAGATGAGGTTGCACGTCCTGTTAAAACTAACAGCTCAAAAACCACACGGAATCTGGGAGTACATCCCTGGGAGTACATCCCTGGTTAGAGGACAATTTGTAGAAAACAGCACGCCACATTTTGAAGTGTTGCATTTTTGATTCAAGTGGGTCACCAACGTGGTAAGTGTAACACAACTCCTAATTGTCCCTAGAATTTCTAAGCAAACAGCTGGAGGCAGGGCTTTCTCCTGTAGATCTCCATTTGAATGGAATGGTCTGCCTATCCATGTGAGAGACGCAGACTCGGTCTCAACCTTTAAGTCTTTACTGAAGACTCATCTCTTCAGTAGGTCATATGATTGAGTGTAGTCTGGCCCAGGAGTGTGAAGGTAAACGGAAAGGCTCTGGAGCAACGAACCGTCCTTGCTGTCTCTGCCTGGCCGGTTCCCCTCTCTCCACTGGGAATCTCTGCCTCTAACCCTATTACAGGGGCTGAGTCACTGGCAAACTGGTGCTCTTTCATGCCGTCCCTAGGAGGGGTGCATCACTTGAGTGGGTTGTGTCACTGACGTGATCTTCCTGTCTGGGTTGGCGCTCCCCCTTGGGTTGTGCCGTGGCGGAGATCTTTGTGGGCTTTACTCGGCCTTGTCTCAGGATGGTAAGTTGGTGGTTGAAGATATCCCTCTAGCGGTGTGGGGGCTGTGCTTTGGCAAAGTGGGTGGGGTTATATCCTTCCTGTTTGGCCCTGTCCGGGGTATCATCGGATGGGGCCACAGTGTCTCCTGACCCCTCCTGTCTCAGCCTCCAGTATTTATGCTGCAGTAGTTTTGTGTCAGGGGGCTAGGGTCAGTTTGATATATCTGGAGTACTTCTCCTGTCTTATCCGGTGTCCTGTGTGAATTTAAGTATGCTCTCTCTAATTCTTTCTTTCTCACTCTCGGAGGACCTGAGCCCTAGGACCAGGCCTCAGGACTACCTGGCACGATGACTCCTTGCTGTCCCCAGTCCACCTGGCCGTGTTGCTGCTCCAGTTTCAACTGTTCTGCCTGCGGCTATGGAACCCTGACCTGTTCACCGGATGTGCTACCTGTCCCAAACCTGCTGTTTTCAACTCTCTAGAGACAGCAGGAACGGAAGAGATACTCTTAATGATCGGCTATGAAAAGCCAACTGACATTTACTCCTGAGGTGTTGATCTGTTGCACCCTCGACAACTACTGTGATTATTATTATTTGACCATGCTGGTCATTTATGAACATCTTGGCCATGTTCTGTTATAATCTCCACCCGGCACAGCCAGAAAAGGGCTGGCCACCCCTCATAGCCTGGTTCTTCTCTAGGTTTCTTCCTAGGTTTTGGCCTTTCTAGGGAGTTTTCCTAGCCACCGTGCTTCTACACCTGCATTGCTTGCTGTTTGGGGTTTTAGGCTGGGTTTCTGTACAGCACTTTGAGATATCAGCTGATATAAGAAGGGCTTTATAAATACATTTGATTTGATCCAAACTCTTTTTTTGTTTGTCAATTTTTGTTAAATCACATAAATAGTACTCTTCCATTTCAGAGCCTGGATTTTTTCCCCATTAGGCTAATATCCATAACATGTTGATATCAATTCATAAGTGGGCACACGTTTAGGCTTCTACATTGTGAAATCATTACAATACTCCTACTACAATGTTAAAAAATTCTACATTGTGACATTAATTCATTGAAATCATGAAACAACTACTTCATGTATGTATTTTCTAATATTTGATCAGAGATCTTTTATCAGATTATCTCTGGTCACAGCTATGAGATTTCAATCCTGTGTGTATTCTCTTGTGCACTGTCAGATCTCCAGATTTAGTAAATCTCTTCCCACATTGATCACAGCTATAAGGTTTCTCTCCTGTGTGTGTTCTCTGGTGTAGAGTCAGCAGGCCAGATGTAGAAAATCTCTTCCCACATTGATCACAGCTATAAGGTTTCTCTCCTGTGTGTGTTCTCTGGTGTAGAGTCAGATTGCCAGATTGACAAAAATCTCTTCCCACATTGATCACAGCTATAAGATTTCTCTCCTGTGTGTATTCTCCCACATTGATCACAGCTATAAGGTTTCTCTCCTGTGTGTGTTCTCTGGTGTAGAGTCAGGCTGCTAGATGTGAGCAAATCTCTTCCCACATTGATCACAG
>NW_025761707.1:0-2423 GCF_021184085.1 Oncorhynchus gorbuscha
GAGACATTACACAGACTGCTGAACGCCACAGGCACAGTGACATTACACAGAGACTGCTGGAGCACGCGCAGGGCAGAGTGACATTACAGAGACTGCTGAACACCACAGGGCGGAGTGACATTACAGAGACTGCTGAACGCCACAGGGCAGAGTGACATGACAGAGCCTGCTGAACGCCACAGGGCAGAGTGACATTACAGAGACTGCTGAACGCCACAGGGCAGAGTGACATTACAAAGACTGCTGAACGCCACAGGGCAGAGTGACATTACAGAGACTGCTGAACGCCGCAGGGCAGAGTGACATTACAGAGACTGCTGAACGCCACAGGGCAGAGTGACAGTACACAGACTGCTGAACGCCGCAGGGCAGAGTGACATTACAGAGACTGCTGAATGCCGCAGTGCAGAGTGACATTACAGAGACTGCTGAATGCCACAGGGCAGAGTGCCATTACAGAGACTGGTGCACAGTGCAGGGCACAGTGACATCACACAGACTGCTAAAAGCCACAGGGCAGAGTGACATTACAGACTGCTGAACGCCACAGGGCAGAGTGACATTAGAGACTGCTGAACACCACAGAGCAGAGTGACATTACGGAGACTGCTGAACACCACAGGGCAGAGTGACATTACAGAGACTGCTGAACACCACAGGGCAGAGTGACATTACAGAGACTGCTGAACACCACAGGGCAGAGTGACATTACAGAGACTGCTGAACGCCACAGGGCAGAGTGACAGTACACAGACTGCTGAACGCCGCAGGGCAGAGTGACATTACAGAGACTGCTGAATGCCGCAGGGCAGAGTGACATGACAGAGCCTGCTGAACGCCACAGGGCAGAGTGACATTACAGAGACTGCTGAACGCCACAGGGCAGAGTGACATTACAAAGACTGCTGAACGCCACAGGGCAGAGTGACATGACAGAGACTGCTGAACTCCACAGGGCAGAGTGACATGACAGAGACATTACACAGACTGCTGAACGCCACAGGGCAGAGTGACATTACACAGACTGGTGCACAGTGCAGGGCAGAGTGACATTAGAGACTGCTGAACACCACAGGGCGGAGTGACATTACAGAGACTGCTGAACGCCACAGGGCAGAGTGACATTACAGAGACTGCTGAACACCACAGGGCAGAGTGACATTACAGAGACTGGTGCACAGCTGCAGGGCACAGTGACATCACACAGACTGCTGAACACCACAGGGCAGAGTGACATTACACAGACTGCTGAACGCCACAGGGCAGAGTGACATTACAGAGACTGCTGAACGCCACAGGGCAGAGTGACATTACAGAGACTGCTGAACGCCACAGGGCAGAGTGACATGACAGAGACTGCTGAACGCCACAGGGCAGAGTGACATTACACAGACTGCTGAACGCCACAGGGCAGAGTGACATTACAGAGACTGCTGAACGCCACAGGGCAGAGTGACATGACAGAGACTGCTAAACGCCACAGGGCAGAGTGACATTACAGAGACTGCTGAATGCCACAGGGCAGAGTTGACATTACAGAGACTGCTGAACGCCACAGGGCAGAGTGACATTACAGAGACTGGTGCACAGTGCAGGGCAGAGTGACATTAGAGACTGCTGAACACCACAGGGCGGAGTGACATTACAGAGACTGCTGAACGCCACAGGGCAGAGTGACATTACAGAGACTGCTGAACACCACAGGGCAGAGTGACATTACAGAGACTGCTGAACACCACAGGGCACAGTGACATCACAGAGACTGCTAAACGCCACAGGGCAGAGTGACATTACACAGACTGCTGAACGCCACAGGGCAGAGTGACATTACAGAGACTGCTGAACGCCACAGGGCAGAGTGACATTACAGAGACTGCTGAACACCACAGGGCAGAGTGACATTAC
Organism: Oncorhynchus gorbuscha; assembly: GCF_021184085.1. Taxonomy (NCBI): domain Eukaryota; kingdom Metazoa; phylum Chordata; class Actinopteri; order Salmoniformes; family Salmonidae; genus Oncorhynchus; species Oncorhynchus gorbuscha. Next base: position 1,906 of record NW_025761707.1, read on the forward strand.
AGAGACTGCTGAACGCCACAGGGCAGAGTGACAGTACACAGACTGCTGAACGCCACAGGGCAGAGTGACATTACACAGACTGCTGAATGCCACAGGGCAGAGTGACATTACACAGACTGCTGAGACGCCACAGGGCAGAGTGACATTACACAGACTGCTGAACGCCACAGGGCAGAGTGACATTACAGAGACTGCTGAACGCCACAGGGCAGAGTGACATTACGAGACTGCTGAACACCACAGAGCAGAGTGACATTACAGAGACTGCTGAACACCACAGGGCAGAGTGACATTACAGAGACTGCTGAACAGCCACAGGGCAGAGTGACATTACAGAGACTGCTGAACGCCACAGGGCAGAGTGACATTACACAGACTGCTGAACGCCCACAGGGCAGAGTGACATCACAGAGACTGCTGAGCGCCACAGGGCAGAGTGACATTACAGAGACTGCTGAACGCCACAGGGCAGAGTGACATGACAGAGACTGCTGAACGCCACAGGGCAGAGTGACATT
>NW_025761708.1:0-2422 GCF_021184085.1 Oncorhynchus gorbuscha
CCTCTTCTAACCTTCCCTTCCCCTCTTTCTAACCTTCCCCTCCCCTCTTCTAACCTTCCCTTCCCCTCCCTCTTCTAACCTTCCCTTCCCCTCCCTCTTCTAACCTTTACCTCCCCTCTTGTAACCTTCCCTTCCCCTCCCCTCTTCTAACCTTCCCCTCCCCTCTCCTTCCCTTCCCTTCCTCTCCCTTCTTCTCCCCTCTTCTTCTCTTCCTCTCCCTTCTTCTCCCCTCTTCTTCTCTTCCTCTCCCATCTTATTCTCTTCCTCTCCCTTCCTCTCCCTTCTTCTTCTCTTCCTCTCCCTTCCTCTCCCTTCTTATTCTCTTCCACTCCCTTCCTCTCCCTTCTTCTTCTCTTCCTCTCCCTTCTTCTTCTCTTCCTCTCCCTTCTTCTTCTCTTCCTCTCCCTTCTTCTTCTCTTCCTCTCCCTTCTTCTCTTCCTCTCCCTTCTTCTCCCTTCTTTATCTCTTCCTCTCCCTTCTTTATCTCTTCCTCTCCCTTCTTCTTCTCTTCCTCTCCCTTCTTCTTATCTTCCTCTCCCTTCTTCTTCTCTTCCTCTCCCCTCTTCTTCCCTTCCTCTCCCCTCTTCTTCCCTTCCCCTCCCCTCTTCTCTCTTCCTCTCCTCTCCCCTCCTCTAACCTTCCCCTCCCCTCTTCTAACCTTCCCCTCCCCTCTTCTAACCTTCCTCTCCCCTCTTCTAACCTTCCCCTCCCCTCTTCTAACCTTCCTCTCCCCTCTTCTTCTCTTCCTCTCCCCTCTTCTTCTCTTCCCCTACCCTCTTCTAACCTTCCTCTCCCCTCTTCTAACCTTCCCTTCCCCTACCCTCTTCTAACCTTCCTCTCCCCTCTTCTAACCTTCCCTTCCCCTCCCCTCTTCTAACCTTCCCCTCTTCTAACCTTCCCCTCCCCTCCCCTCTTCTAACCTTCCTCTCCCCTCTTCTAACCTTCCCTTCCCCTCCCCTCTTCTAACCTTCCCCTCTTCTAACCTTCCCCTCCCCTCTTCTAACCTTCCCCTCCCTACACAATTCCTCACAGGGGTGTCAGGTCGCCCTGTCGTTAAGTCGCATTGGGGCAGTAAACAAATGGTTGCTGGTTCAAATCCCCTGAGCAGACTAGGTGAAAAAAGGGTTGCTGTGCCCTTGAGCAAGACACTAAACCATTTCAAATCCTGTAATTCGCTCTGGATAAGAGCGTCTGCTAAATTATGTAAATGTAAACACGGTTTTGTAACACTTTGTTCCACTGATACCTTTAATTAATTAAATCAATCTGTGTGAGTGGAGCAGGTGGGATCCCTTTTCCTGTGACTGGTACAGGTCAGAAATAACCTGACCTCCGATCAGAAATGATAAAGCAGCAACAAAACACCTGTCGGTAGGACGAACGGACTTGCTGATGGGAGTCAGGGTTACAGGGGATGACACGGGGAGGAGGCTGGGGAGGGAGGGGGGGTAGAGGGAGGAGACTGGGGGAGGGGTGAGGGGGGGGGGGGTCACAGAGGACCCTCTAGAGTGGAAGTCTTTCTAAAAACGCTGATGCGGGAAAGAGGGAAAAGAGTTTCTGTCCCTGGTACACACTCACCTCCAGGTGACTCACCCATCCCCACGCACACACACACACACACACACACACGCACACACACACACACACACACACACAGAGTTTAAATGATTCTCATTGATATATTAATGTTATCGACATGAACTGTTTCTATTCAGACATGTAGCAGATCTCATCAGATATCAGACATGTAGCAGATCTCATCAGATATCAGACATGTAGCAGATCTCATCAGACATGTAGCAGATCTCATCAGATACCAGACATGTAGCAGATCTCATCAGACATGTAGCAGATCTCATCAGATATCAGACATGTAGCAGATCTCATCAGATATCAGACATGTAGCAGATCTCATCAGATACCAGACATGTAGCAGATCTCATCAGACATGTAGCAGATCTCATCAGATACCAGACATGTAGCAGATCTCATCAGATACCAGACATGTAGCAGATCTCATCAGACATGTAGCAGATCTCATCAGATACCAGACATGTAGCAGATCTCATCAGATACCAGACATGTAGCAGATCTCATCAGATACCAGATTAAAATAAAGACCGGAGGGAATCAGATGGACAGTTCAGTACAGAGTTACACACCCATCCTGGAGGGAATCAGAGGTCTATCAGGACCATTACAGTTAATATATACCCTGGTCTATCAGGACCATTACAGTTAATATATACCCTGGTCTATCAGGACCATTACAGTTAATATATACCCTGGTCTATCAGGACCATTACAGTTAATATATACCCTGGTCTATCAGGACCATTACAGTTAATATATACCCTGGTCTATCAGGACCATTACAGTTAATATATACCCTGGTCTATCAGGACCATTACAGTTAATATAT
>NW_025761709.1:0-2417 GCF_021184085.1 Oncorhynchus gorbuscha
ATGAAGTCTAAGGCAATGTGAGACCATGGTCGAGAAGGAATGGGGAGCGGTCTGAGACGACCGGCAGGAGGAGAGTTACCCGACTTAGTCTGCGCGCAGTCCGAACAGGCAGCCACGAAACGGCGCGTGTCACGCTCCTGAGTCGGCCACCAAAAGCGCTGGCGAATAGACGCAAGAGTGCCTCGAACACCGGGATGACCCGCTAACTTGGCAGAGTGAGCCCACTGAAGAACAGCCAGACGAGTGGAAACAGGAACGAAAGGAGGTTACTAGGACAAGCGCGCGGCGGCGCAGTGTGCGTGAGTGCTTGCTTAACCTGTCTTTCAATTCCCCAGACTGTTAACCCGACAACACGCCCATAAGGAAGAATCCCTCGGGATCAGTAGAAGCCACAGAAGAACTAAACAGACGGGATAAGGCATCAGGCTTGGTGTTCTTGCTACCCGGACGGTAAGAAATCACAAACTCGAAACGAGCGAAAAACAACGCCCAACGAGCTTGACGGGCATTAAGTCGTTTGGCAGAACGGATGTACTCAAGGTTCTTATGGTCTGTCCAAACGACAAAGGAACGGTCCGCCCCTCCAACCACTGTCGCCATTCGCCTGAGGCTAAGCGGATGCGGCGAGCAGTTCACGGTTACCCACATCATAGTTGCGCTCAGATGGCGACAGGCGATGAAAAATAAGCGCAAGGATGAACCTTATCGTCAGACTGGAAGCGCTGGGATAGAATGGCTCCCGCCTACCTCTGGCGTCAACCTCGACAATGAATTGTCTAGTGACGTCAGGAGTAACGAGGATAGGATGGACGTAAAACGTTCTTTTAGAAAGATCAAGACTCCCTGGGCGGAACCGGACCACTTAAAACACGTCTTGACAGAAGTAAGAGCTGTGAGAGGGGCACAGCTGACCGAATTACGAATGAAACGCCCCGATAGAAATTAGCGAAACCTAAAAAGCGCTGCAACTCGACACGTGACCTTGGAACGGGCCAATCACTGACAGCTTGGACCTTAGCGGAATCCATCTGAAATGCCTTCAGCGGGAAATAACGGAACCGAGAAAAGTAACGGGAGGAGACATGAAAAGAGCACTTCTCAGCCTTTACGTAGAGACAATTCTCTAAAGGCGCTGTAGAACACGTCGAACGTTAACTGACATGAATCTCGAGTGACGGAGGAGAAAAAATCAGGATATCGTCAAGATAGACAAAAACAAAAATGTTCAGCATGTCTCAGAACATCATTAATGCCTGAAAAACAGCTGGCGCATTGGCGAGACCGGAACGGCAGAACCCGGTACTCAAAATGCCCTAACGGAGTATTAAACGCCGTTTCCACTCGTCCCCCTCTCTGATGCGCATTTATGGTAGGCGTTACGAAGGTCCAACTAGTAGCACCTGGCTCCTGCAGAATCTCGAAGGCTGACATAAGGGGAGCGGATAACGGTGCTAACCGTTATGTCATTCAGCCCTCGATAATCACGCAGGGCGCAGGAGTACCGTCCTTCTTCTTAACAAAAGAACCCCGCCCCCGGCCGGAGAGGAAGAAGGCACTATGGTACCGGCGTCAGAGACACAGACAAATAATCCTCGAGGGCCTTACGTTCGGGAGCCGACAGAGAGTATAGTCTACCTCGAGGAGGAGTGGTCCCCGGAAGGAGATCAATACTACAAATCATACGACCGGTGAGGAGGAAGGGAGTTGGCCTGGACCGACTGAGAAGACCGTGCGCAGATCATGATATTCCTCCGGCACTCCTGTCAAATCGCCAGGTTCCTCCTGAGAAGTAGGGACAGAAGAAATGGGAGGGATGGCAGACATTAAACACTTCACATGAAAAGAAACGTTCCAGGATAGGATAGAATTACTAGACCAATTAATAGAAGGATTATGACATACAAGCCAGGGGTGACCCAAAACAACAGGTGTAAACGGTGAACGGAAAAATCAAAAAGACATAGTCTCACTGTGGTTACCAGATACTGTGAGAGTTAAAGGTAGTGTCTCAAATTTGATACTGGGAAGATGACTACCATCTAAGGCAAACATGGGCGTAGGCCTGTCTAACGGTCTGAAAGGAATGTTATGTTTCCGAGCCCATGCTTCGTCCATGAAACAACCCTCAGCCCCAGAGTCAATCAAAGCACTGCATGTAGCACCCGAACCGGTCCAGCGTAGATGGACCGACATAGTAGTACAAGATCTAGATGAAGGACCTGAGTAGTAGCGCTCACCAGTAGCCCTCCGCTTACTGATGGGCTCTGGCCTCTTACTGGACATGAAATAACAAAATGTCCAGCAACTCCGCAATAGAGGCACAGGCGGTTGGTGATCCTCTGTTCCCTCTCCTGATTCGAGATGCGAATCCCTCCCAGCTGCATGGGCTCAGTCTCAAAGCCAGAGGAGGAGATGGT
>NW_025761711.1:0-2414 GCF_021184085.1 Oncorhynchus gorbuscha
AGTGTGGAAAGAGTTTTACCCAATTAAGGAGCCTGAAAAGTCATGTGGTGACACACAAAGGAGGGTAGCCTCACCTCTGCTCCCAGTGTGGAAAGAGTTTTACCCAATTAAGGAGCCTGAAAAGTCATGTGGTGACACACAAAGGAGGGTAGCCTCACCTCTGCTCCCAATGTGGAAAGAGTTTTACCCAATTAAGGAGCCTGAAAAGTCATGTGGTGACACACAAAGGAGGGTAGCCTCACCTCTGCTCCCAGTGTGGAAAGGGTTTTACCCAATTAAGGAGCCTGAAAAGTCATGTGGTGACACACAAAGGAGGGTAGCCTCACCTCTGCTCCCAGTGTGGAAAGAGTTTTACCCAATTAAGGAGCCTGAAAAGTCATGTGGTGACACACAAAGGAGGGTAGCCTCACCTCTGCTCCCAGTGTGGAAAGAGTTTTACCCAATTAAGGAGCCTGAAAAGTCATGTGGTGACACACAAAGGAGGGTAGCCTCACCTCTGCTCCCAGTGTGGAAAGGGTTTTACCCAATTAAGGAGCCTGAAAAGTCATGTGGTGACACACAAAGGAGGGTAGCCTCACCTCTGCTCCCAGTGTGGAAAGAGTTTTACCCAATTAAGGAGCCTGAAAAGTCATGTGGTGACACACAAAGGAGGGTAGCCTCACCTCTGCTCCCAATGTGGAAAGAGTTTTACCCAATTAAGGAGCCTGAAAAGTCATGTGGTGACACACAAAGGAGGGTAGCCTCACCTCTGCTCCCAGTGTGGAAAGGGTTTTACCCAATTAAGGAGCCTGAAAAGTCATGTGGTGACACACAAAGGAGGGTAGCCTCACCTCTGCTCCCAGTGTGGAAAGAGTTTTACCCAATTAAGGAGCCTGAAAAGTCATGTGGTGACACACAAAGGAGGGTAGCCTCACCTCTGCTCCCAATGTGGAAAGAGTTTTACCCAATTAAGGAGCCTGAAAAGTCATGTGGTGACACACAAAGGAGGGTAGCCTCACCTCTGCTCCCAATGTGGAAAGGGTTTTACCCAATTAAGGAGCCTGAAAAGTCATGTGGTGACACACAAAGGAGGGTAGCCTCACCTCTGCTCCCAGTGTGGAAAGAGTTTTACCCAATTAAGGAGCCTGAAAAGTCATGTGGTGACACACAAAGGAGGGTAGCCTCACCTCTGCTCCCAATGTGGAAAGAGTTTTACCCAATTAAGGAGCCTGAAAAGTCATGTGGTGACACACAAAGGAGGGTAGCCTCACCTCTGCTCCCAGTGTGGAAAGGGTTTTACCCAATTAAGGAGCCTGAAAAGTCATGTGGTGACACACAAAGGAGGGTAGCCTCACCTCTGCTCCCAGTGTGGAAAGAGTTTTACCCAATTAAGGAGCCTGAAAAAGTCAGTGTGGTGACACACAAAGGAGGGTAGCCTCACCTCTGCTCCCAATGTGGAAAGAGTTTTACCCAATTAAGGAGCCTGAAAAGTCATGTGGTGACACACAAAGGAGGGTAGCCTCACCTCTGCTCCCAATGTGGAAAGGGTTTTACCCAATTAAGGAGCCTGAAAAGTCATGTGGTGACACACAAAGGAGGGTAGCCTCACCTCTGCTCCCAATGTGGAAAGAGTTTTACCCAATTAAGGAGCCTGAAAAGTCATGTGGTGACACACAAAGGAGGGTAGCCTCACCTCTGCTCCCAGTGTGGAAAGAGTTTTACCCAATTAAGGAGCCTGAAAAGTCATGTGGTGATCACACAAAGGAGGGTAGCCTCACCTCTGCTCCCAGTGTGGAGAAAGAGTTTCATCCTCAATGAAAGAGCATAAAAGAATACATACACTCTTCATGTCACTAATTTTCAGAGGACCTGAAATCACATGAGAGAAAAGAGAGGCTGTGTTCTGACCTTTGTTCTTTGACTGAGAATGTGTTGAAATCTAATGACATCCATGAAATCTCATTTGTATAAAATCATACAGTTTTATATCTTTATGTTTAAAGCCTGAAATGTGGCAAAAGGTCGCAAAGTTCAAGGGGGCCGAATACTTTCGCAAGGCACTGTATATAAAATCATACTCACAAATATCCAATAAATGTCGTTCCACTTCATGATTGTGTCCCACTTGTTGTTGATTCTTCAAAAAAAAAATACAGTTTTATATCTTTATGTTTAAAGCCTGAAATGTGGCAATACTTTCGCAAGGCACTGTATATCAAATCATACTCACAAATAAGCCTAAATGTGTTTTTCTAGTTTTCATCTTGAGGCATGTTCACATTTGATCAAATGCATTTTCTATTTTGTTTGATTATAAACTTTGATTGATACAAACTATTTACTTCAAAATGTATCTTAAAAATGTAACAAATGTAAACTAACATAGAATTGATTCTTTGAACTTTGAAACATCTTTCATTTGTTTCTTTTATTGA
>NW_025761712.1:0-2411 GCF_021184085.1 Oncorhynchus gorbuscha
GAGAGAGAAGACGAGAGAGAGAGAGAGAGAGAGAGACAGAGAGAGAGACAGAGAGAGAGAGAATGAGAGAGAAGGAGGGAATGAGGGAGAGAGAGGAGGGAGAGAGAGAGAGAGAGAGAGAGAGAGAGAGAGAGAGAGAGAGAGAGAGAGAGAGACAGAGAGAGAGAGAGACGGAGAGAGAGAGAGAGAGAGAGAGAGAGAGAGAGAGAGAGAGAGAGAGAGAGAGACAGAGAGAGACGGAGAGAGAGACAGAGAGAGAGGAAGAGAGAGGAAGGGAGAGGGAGGGAAGGAGAGAGGGGAGAGCGAGGGAGAGAGAGAGAGAGAGAGAGAGAGAGAGAGAGAGAGAGAGAGAGAGAGAGAGAGAGAGAGAGAGAGAGAGAGAGAGAGAGAGAGAGAGAGAGAGACAGGGAGACAGAGAGAGATCACCAAAACCTCCCAGACCTGTCTTCACCTTCTGTGTCAATCCTTCACCTCCTGATTGGAGGGGTGTCAGCGAGGGGAGGAAGAGATGACTAGCAGAGAGAGGGTGGTGAGAAGGAGGGGGGTGGAGATGAACGGATCACCTTGCCAGATCCGCTGTGAAGGCCTCCGCCACGTGCACTTAGTGCTTCAGGACAACTCAACACGGCAGGATGGCAGGCGGCAGACCTGGGTTCAAATACTATTTGAAATCTTTCAAAAGCATTTCCTTGAGCCTGTCTGGAGTGCCAGATTGTAAGGATTTCTCTTTTACAACTATTCTATTGGTTCAATTGTGCCAGGCAAGCTCTACTAATCTCAACTAAAGTATTTGAAATGATTTCAAATAGTATCTGAACCCAGGTCTGGGGTAAGGTGGAGGGGTGAGGAGTGTTCCCTTCTCCCTGGGGCGACACTTATGTCCTGTCCTGGACCCCATTGTCATCTGACAGCCTGTCGTCTCTCAGCTTCTCCTCTCCTCTGTGAGCTGCTACACGCCTGGAGGAATCACACTTCCTCTCTACACATTCTTCCACCGTCCATTACCCCCGAGAGGTGGGGGCGGAAGGAGAGGGAATAGTTCCCCGAGAGGAGAGGGGGGGGGGGGGTACTAGTTCCCCCTGAGAGCAGAGGAGTGAGGTCTGAGGACTCTGAGTCTCAGTCCAGGTCAGGGGTGTATCGATGTCGGGGCTGAAGTGACAGAGCTTGTCGAATAGCATTAGACCCTTCAATTAAAGGACAGGTTGCCATATATAATATAAGGACAGGTTGCAATATATTAAAGGACAGGTTACAATATATTAAAGGACAGGTTGCAATATATTAAAGGACAGGTTACAATATGTTAAAGGACAGGTTGCAATATATTAAAGGACAGGTTGACAATATATTAAAGGACAGGTTGCCATATATATTAAAAGGACAGGTTACAATATATTAAAGGACAGGTTGCAATATATAATAAAGGACAGGTTGCCATATATAATATAAGGACAGGTTACAATATATTAAAGGACAGGTTGCAATATATTAAAGGACAGGTTGCAATATATTAAAGGACAGGTTGCAATATATTAAAGGACAGGTTACAATATATAATATAAGGACAGGTTACAATATATTAAAGGACAGGTTGAAATATATTAAAGGACAGGTTACAATATATAATATAAGGACAAGTTGCAATATATTAAAGGACAGGTTACAATATATAATATAAGGACAGGTTACAATATATTAAAGGACAGGTTACAATATATTAAAGGACAGGTTGAAATATATTAAAGGACAGGTTACAATATATAATATAAGGACAAGTTGCAATATATTAAAGGACAGGTTACAATATATAATATAAGGACAGGTTACAATATATTAAAGGACAGGTTACAATATATTAAAGGACAGGTTGAAATATATTAAAGGACAGGTTACAATATATAATATAAGGACAGGTTGCAATATATTAAAGGACAGGTTACAATATATTAAAGGACAGGTTGCAATATATTAAAGGACAGGTTGCAATATATTAAAGGACAGGTTGAAATATATTAAAGGACAGGTTACAATATATTAAAGGACAGGTTGCAATATATTAAAGGACAGGTTACAATATATTAAAGGACAGGTTGGACATATAAAATATAAGGACAGGTTACAATATATTAAAGGACAGGTTGAACTATATTAAAGGACAGGTTACAATATATTAAAGGGCCTGGTGGTGGGAACGGCCAGGTGGTGGGAACGGCCTGGTGGTGGGAACGGCTTGGTGGTGGGAACGGCCTGGTGGTGGGAACGGCCAGGTGGTGGGAACGGCCAGGTGGTGGGAAAGGCCTGGTGGTGGGAACAGCCTGGTGGAGGGAACGGCCAGGTGGTGGGAACGGCCAGGTGGTGGGAACAGCCTGGTGGAGGGAACAGCCTGGTGGAGGGAACAGCCTGGTGGAGGG
>NW_025761713.1:0-2411 GCF_021184085.1 Oncorhynchus gorbuscha
GAAAGGGAGAGAATAGAGGAAAGCGAGAGAAATAGAGGAAAGGGAGAGAAATAGAGGAAAGGGAGAGAGGGTGAGAAATAGAGGAAAGGGTGAGAAATAGAGGAAAGGGTGAGAAATAGAGGAAAGGGAGAGAGGGTGAGAAATAGAGGAAAGGGAGAGAGGGTGAGAAATAGAGGAAAGGGAGAGAAATAGAGGAAAGGGAGAGAAATAGAGGAAAGTGAGAGAAATAGAGGAAAGTGAGAGAAATAGAGGAAAGTGAGAGAAATAGAGGAAAGTGAGAGAAATGGAGAGAAAGGGAGAGAAATAGAGAGAAAGAAAAGGGAGAGAAAGGGAGAGAAATAGAGGAAAGGGTGAGAAATAGAGGAAAGGGTGAGAAATAGAGGAAAGGGTGAGAAATAGAGGAAAGCGAGAGAAATAGAGGAAAGGGAGAGAAATAGAGGAAAGGGAGAGAAATAGAGGAAAGGGAGAGAAATAGAGGAAAGGGAGAGAAATAGAGGAAAGGGAGAGAGGGTGAGAAATAGAGGAAAGGGAGAGAAATAGAGGAAAGGGAGAGAAATAGAGGAAAGGGAGAGAAATAGAGGAAAGGGAGAGAAATAGAGGAAAGGGAGAGAAATAGAGGAAAGGGAAAGGGTGAGAAATAGAGGAAAGGGTGAGAAATAGAGGAAAGGGTGAGAAATAGAGGAAAGGGTGAGAAATAGAGGAAAGGGTGAGAAATAGAGGAAAGGGTGAGAAATAGAGGAAAGGGAGAGAGGGTGAGAAATAGAGGAAAGGGTGAGAAATAGAGGAAAGGGTGAGAAATAGAGGAAAGGGTGAGAAATAGAGGAAAGCGAGAGAAATAGAGGAAAGGGAGAGAAATAGAGGAAAGGGAGAGAGGGTGAGAAATAGAGGAAAGGGAGAGAAATAGAGGAAAGGGAGAGAGGGTGAGAAATAGAGGAAAGGGTGAGAAATAGAGGAAAGGGAGAGAAATAGAGGAAAGGGAGAGAGGGTGAGAAATAGAGGAAAGGGAGAGAAATAGAGGAAAGGGAGAGAAATAGAGGAAAGGGAGAGAAATAGAGGAAAGGGAGAGAAATAGAGGAAAGGGAGAGAAATAGAGGAAAGGGAAAGGGTGAGAAATAGAGGAAAGGGAGAGAAATAGAGAGAAAGAAAAGGGAGAGAAAGGGAGAGAAAGAAAAGGGAGAGAAAGAAAAGTGAGAGAAAGGGAGAGAAATAGAGGAAAGGGTGAGAAATAGAGGAAAGGGTGAGAAATAGAGGAAAGGGTGAGAAATAGAGGAAAGCGTAGAGAAATAGAGGAAAGCGAGAGAAATAGAGGAAAGGGAGAGAAATAGAGGAAAGGGAGAGAGGGTGAGAAATAGAGGAAAGGGTGAGAAATAGAGGAAAGGGTGAGAAATAGAGGAAAGGGAGAGAGGGTGAGAAATAGAGGAAAGGGAGAGAGGGTGAGAAATAGAGGAAAGGGAGAGAAATAGAGGAAAGGGAGAGAAATAGAGGAAAGTGAGAGAAATAGAGGAAAGTGAGAGAAATAGAGGAAAGTGAGAGAAATAGAGGAAAGTGAGAGAAATAGAGGAAAGTGAGAGAAATAGAGGAAAGGGAGTGAAAGGGAGTGAAATGGAGAGAAAGGGAGAGAAATAGAGAGAAAGAAAAGGGAGAGAAAGGGAGAGAAAGAAAAGGGAGAGAAAGAAAAGTGAGAGAAAGGGTGAGAAATAGAGGAAAGGGTGAGAAATAGAGGAAAGCGAGAGAAATAGAGGAAAGGGAGAGAAATAGAGGAAAGGGAGAGAGGGTGAGAAATAGAGGAAAGGGTGAGAAATAGAGGAAAGCGAGAGAAATAGAGGAAAGCGAGAGAAATAGAGGAAAGCGAGAGAAATAGAGGAAAGGGAGAGAGGGTGAGAAATAGAGGAAAGGGTGAGAAATAGAGGAAAGGGTGAGAAATAGAGGAAAGGGAGAGAGGGTGAGAAATAGAGGAAAGGGAGAGAGGGTGAGAAATAGAGGAAAGGGGAGAGAAATAGAGGAAAGGGAGAGAAATAGAGGAAAGGGAGAGAAATAGAGGAAAGGAGAGAAATAGAGGAAAGGGAGAGAAATAGAGGAAAGGGAAAGGGTGAGAAATAGAGGAAAGGGTGAGAAATAGAGGAAAGGGTGAGAAATAGAGGAAAGGGTGAGAAATAGAGGAAAGGGAGAGAGGGAGAGAAATAGAGGAAAGGGAGAGAGGGAGAGAAATAGAGGAAAGGGAGAGGGTGAGAAATAGAGGAAAGGGTGAGAAATAGAGGAAAGGGCGAGGGAGAGAAATAGAGGAAAGGGAGAGAGGGAGAGAAATAGAGGAAAGGGTGAGAAATAGAGGAAAGGGTGAGAAATAGAGGAAAGGGAGAGAGGGAGAGAAATAGAGGAAAGGGAGAGAAATAGAGGAAAGGGAGAGAAAGAAA
>NW_025761714.1:0-2407 GCF_021184085.1 Oncorhynchus gorbuscha
CCAGAGGACCATTGATCTACTGCACAAGGAAGGCCATACCCAGGTCAATGGCGTAGTCGTGCAGCCGGTTGCAGTCGTAGAGTTGCAGGCCGGTGGGAGAGCTCAGTCTGAAGGAGCTGACGGGAAGCCCACACTGCTGGGACACCAGGGTCATGAGCCTGGCCACAGACGTACTCAGGAGAAACACAGTGCCCAAGACTGAGAGGGTCTCCCCCGTCACGGCACTGAACACACGCACCACCGGCTCCCGCTGAAGTATAAGACCATGGACATACAGTAAATTCACTTGTTTTACAGAAATACCTACGTTGTGTTTTATACACCGAGTAAACAAAACATTATGAACACCGGTTCTTTCCATGACAAAGACTGACCAGGTGAATCCAAGTGAAAGCTATATGGCCTGCTGTGCTCTACTGTACTCTGTCTGCTGTACTCTACTGTGCTCTACTGTAGTCTGCTGTACTCTGTCTACTGTGCTCTACTGTGCTCTACTGTACTCTGTCTACTGTGCTCTACTGTACTCTGATGTACTCTGTCTGCTGTACTCTACTGTACTCTACTGTACTCTGATGTACTCTGTCCACTGTGCTCTACTGTAGTCTGCTGTACTCTGCTGTGCTCTACTGTAGTCTGCTGTAGTCTGCTGTACTCTACTGTACTCTACTGTACTCTGTCTACTGTACTCTACTGTACTCTACTGTGCTCTACTGTACTCTACTGTACTCTACTGTGCTCTACTGTAGTCTGCTGTACTCTGCTGTGCTCTACTGTACTCTACTGTGCTCTACTGTGCTCTGCTGTACTCTGTTGTGCTCTACTGTACTCTACTGTACTCTACTGTACTCTGCTTTGCTCTACTGTACTATACACGACTGGGTATACAGACTCTTCAGATACTGTTAGCGAACACCAGACTGAGGTCGAGGCGATTACATGGGGAAAAGGTTTATGACTGTAAGGGTGTTTGGTACAAAGGCAACACTACATCGGGCCACATTTCAGCTCAATACTATAGATTTCCACTCTAGTCAACCAGCAAGAAGGAGAGACAGACAGAAGGTCTGGCTTTGACGATGTCAATGATGGGTTGTGTAAGTAAGGAGTAAGGAACACAAATACACATTATTGTGATGGTTAAATTTGTACTTAGATACATAACCACTCTCCTATGTTAGCAAATCTTCCACAGAACTTTGTGGAACAGAGTGAGTTCTGTCCCTGTCTGGCTCTGGACATGAACCCAGGGACCTCTGTACAACAACACTTCACACTCACGAAGCAGTGTTCTTACTAACCAATCACTCTACCATAAACATGGTCTTGGTTGAGCAAGGGCAACATTACTTTAAGTCTCAAGCAGGGTGACCTCAACATACTATATACCACCACACTATACAGTGGGGCAAAAAAGTATTTAGTCAGCCACCAATTGTGCAAGTTCTCCCACTTAAAAAGATGAGGCCTGTCATTTTCATCATAGGTACACTTCAACTATGACAGACAAAATGAGAAAAACAATTCCAGAAAAATCACATTGTAGGATTTTTAAGGAATTTATTTGCAAATTATGGTGGAAAATAACTATTTGGTCACCTACAAACAAGCAAGATTTCTGGCTCTCACAGACCCGTAACTTCTTTAAGAGGCTCCTCTGTCCTCCACTCGTTACCTGTATTAATGGCATCTGTTTGAATTAACTAAATCACCTAATCATACTATATACTATATTTCATACTATATAATCATACTATATAACCATACTATATATTACCACACTATATATCACCATAATATATAACCATACTATATATTACCACACTATATATTACCATGCTATATATCACCATACTATATATTACCACACTCTATATCACCATAATATATATAACCATACTATATAACCATACTATATATTACCACACTATATATCACCATACTATATATTACCACACTCTATATCACCATAATATATATAACCATACTATATAACCATACTATATATTACCACACTATATATTACCATGCTATATATCACCATACTATATATTACCACACTATATATCACCATACTATATATTACCACACTCTATATCACCATAATATATATAACCATACTATATAACCATACTATATATTACCACACTATATATAACCATACTATATATTACCACACTATATATTACCACACTATATATCACCATACTATATATTACCACACTCTATATCACCATACTATATATTACCACACTCTATATCACCATAATATATATAACCATACTATATAACCATACTATATATTACCACACTATATATTACCACACTCTATATCACCATAATATATATAATCATACTATATAACCATACTATATATTACCACACTATATATCACCATACTATATATTAC
>NW_025761715.1:0-2407 GCF_021184085.1 Oncorhynchus gorbuscha
ATCTGGTGGTCCCAGCGCGCACGACCCCGTGGAGTTCCAGGTCTCCGGTAGCCTCTGAACTGCCAATCTGCGGTCAACAAGGCAGAGTTCATCTCAGCCTATGCCTCCCTCCAGTCCCTCGACTTCTTGGCACTGACGGAAACATGGATCACCACAGACAACACTGCTACTCCTACTGCTCTCTCTTCGTCCGCCCCACGTGTTCTCGCACACCCGAGAGCGTCTGGTCAGCGGGGTGGTGGCACCGGATCCTCATCTCTCCCAAGTGGTCATTCTCTTTCTCCCTTACCCATCTGTCTATCGCCTCCTTTGAATTCCATGCTGTCACAGTTACTAGCCCTTTCAAGCTTAACATCCTTATCATTTATCGCCCTCCAGGTTCCCTCGAGAGTTCATCAATGAGCTTGATGCCTTGATAAGCTCCTTTCCTGAGGACGGCTCACCTCTCACAGTTCTGGGCGACTTTAACCTCCCCACGTCTACCTTTGACTCTTTCCTCTCTGCCTCCTTCTTTCCACTCCTCTCCTCTTTTGACCTCACCCTCTCACCTTCCCCTACTCACAAGGCAGGCAATACGCCGACCTCATCTTTACTAGATGCTGTTCTTCCACTAACCTCACTGCAACTCCTCCAAGTCTCCGACCACTGCCTTGTATCCTTTTCCTCTCTCGCTCTCATCCAACACCTCCCACACTGCCCCTACTGGATGGTATCGCGCCGTCCCAACCTTCGCTCTCTCTCCCCCCGCTACTCTCTCCTCTTCCATCCTATCATCTCTTCCCTCCGCTCAAACCTTCTCCCACCTATCTCCTGATTCTGCCTCCTCAACCCTCCCTCTCTCCCTCTCTGCATCCCTTGACTCTCTATGTCCCCTATCCTCCAGGCCGGCTCGGTCCTCCCCTCCCGCTCCGTGGCTCGATGACTCATTGCGAGCTCACAGAACAGGGCTCCGGGCAGCCGAGCGGAAATGGAGGAAAACCGCCTCCCTGCGGACCTGGCATCCTTTCACTCCCTCCTCTCTACATTTTCCTCCTCTGTCTCTGCTGCTAAAGCCACTTTCTACCACGCTAAATTCCAAGCATCTGCTAACCCTAGGAAGCTCTTTGCCACCTTCTCCTCCCCTCCTGAATCCCCTCTGCCCCCCTCCTCCCTCTGCAGATGACTTCGTCAACCATTTTTGAAAAGAAGGTCGACGACATCCGATCCTCGTTTGCTAAGTCAAACGACACCGCTGGTTCTGCTCACACTGCCCTACCCTGTGCTCTGACCTCTTTCTCCCCTCTCTCTCCAGATGAAATCCGCGTCTTGTGACGGTCGGCCGCCCAACAACCTGCCCGCTTTGACCCTATCCCCTCCTCTCTTCTCCAGACCATTTCCGGAGACCTTCTCCCTTACCTCACCTCGCTCATCAACTCATCCCTGACCGTTGGCTACGTCCCTTCCGTCTTCAAGAGGAGCGAGAGTTGCACCCCCTTCTGAAAAACCTACACTCGATCCCCTCCGATGTCAACAATTACAGACCAGTATCCCTTCTTTCTTTCTCTCCAAACTCTTGAACGTGCCGGGCCCTGGCCAGCTCTCCCGCTATCTCTGAATGACCTTCTTGATCCAAATCAGTCAGTTTCAAGACTATTTTCAAGACTATTAAAGTCATTCAACTGAGACTGCTCTCCTCTGTATCACGGAGGCGCTCCGCACTGCTAAAGTTAACTCTCTCTCCTCTGCTCTCATCCTTCTCTAGATCTATCGGCTGCCTTCGATACTGTGAACCATCAGATCCTCCTTCCACCCTCTCCGAGCTGGGGCATCTCGGCGCGGCCCACGCTGGATTGCGTCCTACCTGACAGGTCGCCCTACCAGGTGGCGTGGCGAGAATCTGTCTCCTCACCCACGCGCTATCACCACTGGTGTCCCCTTAGGCTCTGTTCTGGTCTTCCTATTCTCTCATGAGACACTAAGTCACTTGGCTCTGTCATAACTCTCACATGGTCTCTATCATTGGGCAAGTGCAGACGACACACAATTAATCTTCTCCTTTCCTTTTCTGATGACCAGGTGGCGAATCGCATCTCTGCATGGGTGTCTGGCAGACATATCAGTGTGGATGACTTGATCACCACCTCAAGCTGAATCCTTCGCAAGACGGGAGCGTTCTTCCTCCCGGGGAAGGACTGCCCGTTCCATGATCTCGGCCATCACGGCTGACAACTCCATTGTGTCCTCCTCCCAGAGCGCCAAGAACCTTGGCGTGATCCTGGACAACACCCTGTCGTTCTCAACCAACATCAAGGCGGTGGCCCGCTCCTGTAGGTTCATGCTCTACAACATCCGCAGAGTACGACCCTGCCTCACACAGGAAGCGGCGCAGGTCCTAATCCAGGCACTTGTCATCTCCCCGTCTGGATTA
>NW_025761716.1:0-2406 GCF_021184085.1 Oncorhynchus gorbuscha
ATGTACTACAAAGTGTAGCTAAATATAATCTTTGGTCATACCCCCTCAGCACGTGACGTCCAAGGACTTCGAATTATGGGGCGATATCAGATCTGTCTGTCGTGGCCGCTATACCGCACCAAAATAGTCATCCCAAATTGGGCTGTGTATAACTACGTAAATGTCTCTCGGACAACGTGACTTTCATCAATATACACTCTAAAAGGTAAAGGTTCCGGGAGAATCCTTTAAACCATGGGGGAACCCCTAAAAGTTATTTGAAGAACCTTTTGTGGGAACCCCTATAAGTTCTTTCAAGAACCCCTTATCATGGTTCATTGTTTTTAACTATCTGTCCACCCTCCCTCCATTAGAAAAACATATTTTAAATAATGTCACAATATACAATGTTTTAACATTGTAGTAGGAGTAGTTTAATGATGTCACAATGTAGAATGTTTTAACATTGTAGAAGGAGAATTTTAATGATGTCACAATGTAGAACCCTCAATGTTTGTCCCCTTTTCTATTGATTTCAACATGACATGGATATAAGACTCAGGAGAAAAATCCAGGCTCTGAATTGAAAGAGTACTCTGTGATTCAACAAAAAGTGATTAACAAAAAGAGTTGCGTTACACTTACCACGTTGTTGACCCACTTGAATCAAAATGCAACACTTCAAAATGTAGCAAGCTGTTTTCTACAAATTGTCCTCTAAACACAAATGTGCACATTATTCCCAGATTCTGTGTGGTTTTTGAGCTGTTAGTTTTCACAGGACGTGCAACCTCATCTCCCCCTTTTTCGTGCAATTGATTTCAACATGATATCGATGAGTGATGACAAATGTGTTGCGTTCCTTTGTTTAGTTACCCCTACATTTAAATGCATCACTCCAACATGTAGCTGACTGTCTTCTGCAGGTTGTCCTCTAACCAGTGAGGTTAAAGATATCTCCCATATCCATGTGTTTTGTTTAGTTGTGTTAGTTTCAACAGCACGTAATCCTGATTTCCCCCCCTAATTGATATCAGTGATTTATTGCTACTTGTCAAAACAACAGTGTTTCTGGTGCTTGTGCAGTTTATAAGGAGCTTGTTTAAAAAATACAAGTAATATGATTATTGGGGCGGCAGGGTAGCCTAGAGCATTGGGCCAGTAACCAAAATATAATATCATGTGAAATGGAAGTTCTGTTGGTGGTGAGCAAACGTGTCCAACAAAAATATAGGATATATTTGTTGTCTAAAGGGGAAGGTGTTTACAGGCTTTGGTTTTTCCATTTATGTTTTGAGGTTGGACTTTAGCACGTAGGAAAGGGGGATACCTAGTCAGTTGTACAACTGAATGCATTCAACTGAAATGTATTCAGTGCATATATTTATAAATAATGATGTTCAAGAAAACAACATACATTAAAAATGAATCATAGGTAAACTAACAACATTGTTGACTTGATGCTAAGTACAGATTTTTCTGCTTTAGTGTGTACAGTGCCTTGCGAAATTATTCGGCCCCCTTGAACTTTGCAACCTTTTGCCACATTTCAGGCTTCAAACATAAAGATATAAAACTGTATTTTTTTGTGAAGAATCAACAACAAGTGGGACACAATCATGAAGTGGAACGACATTTATTGGATATTTCAAACTTTTTTAACAAATCAAAAACTGAAAAATTGGGCATGCTAAATTATTCAGCCCCCTTAAGTTAATACTTTTAATACTCCTTCAGCAGGCTGGACAAGTGGGATTGATCTGTTTTTGTTAGTTTCAGTTTTCAGTAGTTGAATCCTTTAACATATTGTTGATTTCAACATTTTTCATCTTCAACAAATGGACTGGGATTGGTTAAAGTGATACTTAACATACATACCACAGTGGAACATTTACTGAATTTACACTTAAAATGGACCAAGATGTGTTGCTTTTCACATATTTCTTAGTTGGTTTTGCAAGAGTCTGATACTGATATTCATACTAGGATAGACCAAGAGTATGTTGATTGGTAAGTCACTGGGTTAATCTGTTTTGCAATATGTTCAAATCAAATCAAGCTTTATTTAAACAGCACATTTCAGACATGGATGCAACGGCTTCATAGGAAAAACAATGAAAATATTTAAAACAGAATAACTGAAAACTTAACTAAACTGAAGACTAATGAGCATTCTAAGGAAATGTCATCGATTAAAATACTAACAATTCACTGCAATATGCACCCCAAAATATCCTGTCTTAGTCCATTGTTTGTTACGTTCTCCAGCAAGAAAACCAAAAATGTCCCTCAAACAGAAGAGGGAACCAACCACAACTAAACATGTTTTAGGAGGAGCTCTGAAAGACACTATGGGGGTGTCCACTGGAAGTTGACTAGTAACAACAATTGGGACATAAAAGACATTGAAAAAAATAATTTATTACC
>NW_025761717.1:0-2402 GCF_021184085.1 Oncorhynchus gorbuscha
CTCATTCTTATTGTAGTGATGTAAAGTAATACTAATAATAATGCTAATTATGTAATGCTGGGCCTTGTGAGCTCACTGCTACATACCCATTTGATAGACATAACAACTCTCTCACACAGCCATTCATGTGTGCGTTTCTGTGTGTGTGTTAGTGTGTGCGTGTGTCGTTGTGTGTTAGTTTATGATTAGTCTGTAATTATGTGTATATGTGAATCACTGTGTTTGGTAGATACAGTAGGGAGAACAAGTATTTGACACACTGCCGATTTTGCAGGTTTTCCTACTTACAAATCATTTAGAGGTCTGATCATAGGTACCCTTCAACTGTGAGAGACGGAATTTAAAACAAAAATTCAGAAAATCACATTCTATGATTTTTAAGTTATTTATTTGCATTTTATTGCATGACATAAGTATTTGTGTGTGTGTGTGTGTGTGTGTGTGTGTGTGTGTGTGTGTGTGTGTGTGTGTGTGTGTGTGTGTGTGTGTGTGTGTGTGTGTGTGTGTGTGTGTGTGTGTGTGTGTGTGTGTGTACTCCAGAGGAGAACCATGATTTCAGTGTGTAGCCTCAGTTGATCTCAGTAAGTCATTGGTTCGTTAGGACATTAAGTGTGTAGTAAACCTCGTCCAACTCAGCTCTGTCCCTATTGGCTAACGACTGTTCCTGCACACCTCATCAGATTACTCTCTCTCCGTTATGATTGATATCGTTACCACTTTATACACCATTACTACTTAATAGACAGTGTGTTTGTTTGTCTCCGGAGCCATTATCGTTTAATAGCCGTGGTGGAATGGTCCTGGTAATGCTCAGGGAAAACACTGTAATGAAACAATATAACAATTACGTTTGGTATAGAGAGAAGCATTAAAGTGTGTATACAGGCAACAATTACACTTTTAACAAGCGTCATGGACCAGTGATTTGCACGGAATCAGAACAAAGATAAAACACTATTGCAGATGATTAAGTGTTGTGTTGGTGTGTGTGTTGGCTCAATCTCTCAATTTCTAGCAAATAACATGAAGGGTAATCGTATGAACACACATACTATAAATGTGGGTATTAGTTTGTGTGTGTGTATAAGTGTGTATGCTTGGATGAATGAGTGTTTGTATGTGTGACAGTGTTGCTTCCGTCCCTCTCCTCGCCCCGAACCAGGGAACCTCTGCACACATCTGCAACTGCCACCCAGAAAGCATCATTACCCATCGCTCCACAAAATCCATAGCCCTTGCAGAGCAAGGGGAACAACTACAGTGCTTTGCGAAAGTATTCGGCCCCCTTGAACTTTGCGACCTTTTGCCACATTTCAGGCTTCAAACGTAAAGATATAACACTGTATTTTTTTGTGAAGAATCAACAACAAGTGGGACACAATCATGAAGTGGAACGACATTTATTGGATATTTCAAACTTTTTTAACAAATCAAAAACTGAAAAATTGGGCGTGGAGAGAGAGAGGGATAGATGGAGAGAGAGAGGGATGGATGGATGGAGAGAGACAGGGATGGATGGAGAGAGAGAGGGATGGATGGAGAGAGAGAGGGATGGATTGAGAGAGAGAGGGATGGATGGAGAGATAGAGGGATGGATGGAGAGAGAGAGGGATGGATGGAGAGAGAGAGGGATAGATGGAGAAAGAGAGGGATGGATGGATGGAGAGAGACAGGGATGGATGGAGAGAGAGAGGGATGGATGGAGAGAGAGAGGGATGGATTGAGAGAGAGAGGGATGGAGAGAGAGAGGGATGGATGGATGGAGAGAGAGAGGGATGGATGGAGAGAGGGATGGATGGAGAGAGAGAGGGATGGATGGAGAGAGGGATGGATGGATGGATGGAGAGAAAGAGGGATGGATGGAGAGAGAGGGATAGATGGAGAGAGAGAGGGATGGATGAGAGAGAGAAGGATGGATGGATGGAGAGAGATGGATGGATGGAGAGAGAGGGATGGATGGAGAGAGGGATGGATGGAGAGAGAGAGGGATGGATGGAGAGAGAGAGGGATGGATGGATGGATGGAGAGAAAGAGGGATGGATGGAGAGAGAGGGATAGATGGAGAGAGAGAGGGATGGATGAGAGAGAGGGATGGATGGAGAGAGACAGGGGGATGGATGGAGAGAGAGAGGGATGGATGGAGAGAGAGAGGGATGGATGGAGAAAGAGGGATGGATGGAGAGAGAGAGGGATGGATGGAGAGAGAGAGGGATAGATGGAGAGAGAGAGGGATGGATGGATGGAGAGAGACTGGGATGGATGGAGAGAGAGAGGGATGGATGGAGAGAGAGAGGGATGGATGGAGAGAGGGGATGGATGGAGAGAGAGAGGGATGAATGGAGAGAGAGAGGGATGGGATGGCGAGAGAGATGGATGAATTGAGAAAGAGGGATGGATGGAGA
>NW_025761719.1:0-2401 GCF_021184085.1 Oncorhynchus gorbuscha
ACTCTACCAACTGGGTGGTCCCAGGAATCAAACACCACACTCTACCAACTGGGTGGTCCCAGGAATCAAACACCACACTCTACCAACTGGGTGGTCCCAGGAATCAAACACCACACTCTACCAACTGGGTGGTCCCAGGAATCAAACACCACACTCTACCAACTGGGTGGTCCCAGGAATCAAACACCACACTCTACCAACTGGGTGGTCCCAGGAATCAAACACCACACTCTACCAACTGGGTGGTCCCAGGAATCAAACACCACACTCTACCAACTGAGCTACAGATGGATGTTGTTCCTTCCTAATGGAAACTGAACCATGTAGCACAATGTCAAGAGTATTTCCATATGTACAGTGGGGCAAAAAAGTATTTAGTGAGCCACGAATTGTGCAAGTTCTCCCACATAAAAAGATGAGAGAGGCCTGTAATTTTCATCATAGGTACACTTCAACTATGACAGACAAAATTAGAAAAAAAATCCAGAAAATCACATTGTAGGATTTTTAAATTAATTTATTTGCAAATGATGGTGTAAAATAATGATTTCCATATGCTCTGAGTGGCCTGTAGTGTAGTGTGACTGCAGTGGGTCTGTGATTACAACAGCGGTGCTTTAGTGTCTTCTTTACATCCTGAGGATCAGAGCACATTCTTCCGCCTGGTCGTCTGATGCCGCTCACACAGACAAACACAGCGTGACATTTCATCTGAGGAGAGCAGAGAGCGAACTTGATCAAGACAGGTCAGGCATATTGGCACTGACGTCGACCTGGACTCTTGTCACACCGTTAACCACCATTCATAGGGAGGATACTGTAGAAGGCACTTACTACTAGTGGCATGGAGGAGAAGGAGAGGAGAGGAAAAGGAAAATGAACGCAGCGACAGACACAGCAGGTGTTTGATGTGATATGTTTGCAATGCAAACGCTTTTTCAGAAGAAGCTTGTGATTGATTTTTAATGTGGCGGTTGGTGGGATGAGTCAGCGTGTCTCACAGAGAGAGAGAGACCAATGTCTTCTGTCTGTCCGGGAACCATGGATAGAGGGCTAAGACTGAGTAGATTGGTGGAGACTAGATCCATAACTCTATGCTCAGAAAATGACGCTTTTATTACGCTCCTCCATGGTGAAGGATTCTGAGGAGCCCCAGAATGAAGTTGTGCATTATTGTTATAAACATTTGGAAGGCTTGTCAGTGACAAACAGTAGGCTATGTTCTGTTCTGTTCGCAAGCCCTTACCTAGTTCTATATGACGCTAATTCATCCACTGTGCCATCATACCAATTGTAGTTCATCATCCACCGTGCCATCCTACCAACTATAGTTCATCATCCACCATACCATCCTACCAACTGTAGTTCATCATCCACCGTGCCATCCTACCAACTATAGTTCATTATCCACCGTGCCATCCTACCAACTATAGTTCATTATCCACCGTGCCATCCTACCAACTATAGTTCATCATCCACCGTGCCATCCTACCAACTACAGTTTATCTTCGACGTTGCCATCCTACCAACTATAGTTCATCATCCATCATGCCATCCTACCAACTATAGTTCATTATCCACCGTGCCATCCTACCAACTACAGCTCATCATCCACCGTGCCATCCTACCAACTACAGCTCATCATCCACCGTGCCATCCTACCAACTACAGCTCATCATCCACCGTGCCATCCTACCAACTACAGTTCATCATCCACCGTGCCATCCTACCAACTATAGCTCATCATCCACCGTGCCATCCTACCAACTATAGTTCATCATCCACCGTGCCATCCTACCAACTACAGCTCATCATCCACCATGCCATCCTACCAACTATAGCTCATCATCCACCGTGCCATCCTACCAACTACAGCTCATCATCCACCGTGCCATCCTACCAACTACAGCTCATCATCCACCGTGCCATCCTACCAACTACAGCTCATCATCCACCGTGCCATCCTACCAACTACAGCTCATCATCCACTGTGCCATCCTACCAACTACAGCTCATCATCCACGACATGGAACAGTGAAGTTTTTATGGGTTAGAGAGTTTTCAGTTTTGTATAGTGAAGGATCTCCTGGAAAATGATTTTTAAAAATCCAGGAGTTTATCTTTTTTAATGAGGTAGTGCTTGTTAGCATCTTGTTAGTTTATCTTCTTTAAGGAGGTAGTGCTTGTTAGCATCTTGTTAGTTTATCTTCTTTAATGAGGTAGTGCTTGTTAGCATCTTGTTAGTTTATCTTCTTTAATGAGGTAGTGCTTGTTAGCATCTTGTTAGTTTATCTTCTTTAATGAGGTAGTGCTTGTTAGCATCTTGTTAGTATATCTTCTTTAATGAAGTAGTGCTTGTTAGCATCTTGTTAGTTTATCTTCTTTAATGAGGTAGTGCTTG
>NW_025761720.1:0-2400 GCF_021184085.1 Oncorhynchus gorbuscha
TACCACACCAATCTATACTGGAGTGGTTCTGTACTGAATATATATCTCTGCTATACCACACTAATATATGCTAGGAGTGGTTCTGTACTGAATATATATCTCTGCTATACCACACCAATCAATACTGGAGTGGTTCTGTACTGAATTATATCTCTGCTATACCACACCAATCTATACTAGAGTGGTTCTGTACTGAATTATATCTCTGCTATACCACACCAATCAATACTGGAGTGGTTCTGTACTGAATTATCTATCTCTGCTATACCACACCAATCATATACTGGAGTGGTTCTGTACTGAATTATATCTCTGCTATACCACACCAATATATACTGGAGTGGTTCTGTACTGAATTATATCTCTGCTATACCACACCAATCTATACTGGAGTGGTTCTGTACTGAATTATATATCTCTGCTATACCACACCAATCTATACTGGAGTGGTTCTGTACTGAATTATATATCTCTGCTATACCACACCAATATATACTGGAGTGGTTCTGTACTGAATTATATCTCTGCTATACCACACCAATCTATACTGGAGTGGTTCTGTACTGAATTATATATCTCTGCTATACCACACCAATCTATACTGGAGTGGTTCTGTACTGAATTATATCTCTGCTATACCACACCAATATATACTGGAGTGGTTCTGTACTGAATTATATCTCTGCTATACCACACCAATATATACTGGAGTGGTTCTGTACTGAATTATATCTCTGCTATACCACACCAATATATACTGGAGTGGTTCTGTACTGAATTATATCTCTGCTATACCACACCAATATATACTGGAGTGGTTCTGTACTGAATTATATATCTCTGCTATACCACACCAATCTATACTGGAGTGGTTCTGTACTGAATTATATCTCTGCTATACCACACCAATCTATACTGGAGTGGTTCTGTACTGAATTATATCTCTCTGCTATACCACACCAATATATACTGGAGTGGTTCTGTACTGAATTATATCTCTGCTATACCACAACAATATATACTGAGTGGTTCTGTACTGAATTATATATCTCTGCTATACCACACCAATATCTATACTTTGGAGTGGTTCTGTACTGAATATATATTTCTGCTATACCACAACAATATATACTGGAGTGGTTCTGTACTGAATTATATATCTCTGCTATACCACACCAATCTATACTGGAGTGGTTCTGTACTGAATTATATCTCTGCTATACCACACCAATCTATACTGGAGTGGTTCTGTACTGAATTATATATCTCTGCTATACCACACTAATATATACTGGAGTGGTTCTGTACTGAATTATATCTCTGCTATACCACACCAATATATACTGGAGTGGTTCTGTACTGAATTATATCTCTGCTATACCACACCAATATATACTGGAGTGGTTCTGTACTGAATTATATATCTCTGCTATACCACACCAATATATACTGGAGTGGTTCTGTACTAAATTATATATCTCTGCTATACCACACCAATATATACTGGAGTGGTTCTGTACTGAATTATCTCTCTGCTATACCACACCAATATATACTGGAGTGGTTCTGTACTGAATTATATCTCTGCTATACCACACCAATATATACTGGAGTGGTTCTGTACTGAATTATATATTTCTGCTATACCACACCAATATATACTGGGTGGTTCTGTACTGAATTATCTCTCTGCTATACCACACCACCTCTGCTGTACCGAATTATATATCTCACATACCACACCAATCTATACTGGAGTGGTTCTGTACTGAATTATATCTCTGCTATACCACACCATCCTATACTGGAGTGGTTCTGTACTGAATTATATATCTCTGCTATACCACACTAATATACTGGAGTGGTTCTGTACTGAATTATATCTCTGCTATACCCAATATATATACTGAGTGGTTCTGTACTGAATTATATCTCTGCTATACCACACCAATCTATACTAGGTGGTTCTGTACTGAATTATATATCTCTGCTATACCACACTAATCATATACTGGAGTGGTTTCTGTACTAAATTATATATCTCTATATTATATCTGGAGTGGTTCTGTACTGTCTATACCACACCAATATATACTGGAGTGGTTTCTGTACTGAATTATATCTCTGCTATACCACACCAATATATACTGGAGTGGTTCTGTACTGAATTATATATCTCTGCTATACCACACCAATATATACTGGGGTGGTTCTGTACTGAATTATATCTCTGCTACCACATAATATATACTGGAGTGGTTCTGTACTGAATTATATTCTGCTATACCACCAATCTATACTGGAGTGGTTCTGCACTGAATTATATTCCTGCTATACCACACCAATATATACTGGAGTGGTTCTGTACTGAATTATATATCTCTGCTATACCACAACAAT
>NW_025761721.1:0-2400 GCF_021184085.1 Oncorhynchus gorbuscha
CAAGAGTAACATTAAAACATCAATACAAAGACTAGGGACATTTCCCAATACCTCACAAAGAAGGTTATCTATTGGTAGTTCAGAAAAATGTTCAGGGTAACATTCAAAAAAAGGCAGATATTGAATATCCCTTTTTGCAAATGTATGTTTGCAATTGCAGATTATTTCATGAATGGCTCTTGTTTTTCAGATGGAGTCTGTTAATAATCACTCAATCATATTATTTACATCTGAGGTCTGAACTTGACATGCCTGTTGTATTTCCTGAAATGTCATATTAACGGTACATTACATCTATAGATGTTATCCTCTATAGTGCCTTCGGGAAAGTATTCATGACTTATTCCACATTTTGATGTGTTTACATTTCTGAAAACAACCCAATAATACTCCACAATGACCAAGGAAAAACACATTTTGAGACATTTGCAAATTTATTTAAAATAAAAAAATTACATCTGAATTTACTTAAGTATTCACGCCCCTTGAGTCGATACTTTGGCGACGAGTCTCTATTTGGATTGTACAGCATTTGTTCTTAAAATAATTCCAGCTCTTTATGTTGATTGTACAACATTTGTTCTTAAAATAATTCCAGCTCTTTATGTTGATTGGATTTTGCCTGTCCTTATGTATAACTGTATTACACTTATTTTTATCCTAAAAAAACCTCATTTGCTGGTGACTAGCTTACCCATAACATGATGCAGCCACCTCCATACTTGAAAATGAAAAGTGATACACAGTGTTGTGTTGTGTAGGATTTGTCTAAAACATAACACTTTGTATTTAGGACAATACGTTAATTTCTTTGCCACATGTTTTGCAGTATTACTTACTAAGTGCCTTGTTGCAAACAGGATGAACAGTTTCCTTCCTCTCCGGCAACTGAGTTAGAATGAATGACTGTATTGTTGTAGTGACTGGGTGTATTGATACAAAAGGGTAATCAATAACCCTCTCTATATATATTTGTTTCATATCTACCAATCGGTGTCCATCTTTGAAGTCATTCAGAAACTTCCTGGGTCTTTGTGGTTGAATCTGTGCTTGAAATTCACTATTCGATTGAGGAACCTTCTAGATAATTGTGTGTGGGGTATAGAGATGGGTAAGTCATTCAAAAAATAATCTAACCACTATAATTGAATAAGTAATTAGTCCATGTAACTTGTAATGCGATTTTGTAACGCACATTTTTACTCCAAAAATTATTGTTATTATTATTGTTATTGTTATGTTAAAATAATTATTATTATTATTATGGGGTTGAATACTTATTGACTCAAGACATTTCAGCTTTGAATTTTTTATTAATAAAAAAGAGCGATGAGAGAGGACTGACAGACAGAGCTTGCAGCTCAAATGGCATCCTATTCCCGATATCATGCACTACTTTGACTAGGGCCCCTGGTCAGAAGTAGTTCAGAAGTGGTGCACTCTATAGGGAATAGCATGCCATTTGAGACTTACACACGACGCAGTGAGGACTTTGAACCGATCAAACCCCACCAACGTAGAGGTGCTTGTCTCTAGATTACCATTTAAATTGCCTCTTCCCTCTCACCTTCCCCCATCTCTCATCCCCCCCCTTCCCCCACACCCCACTCCTATCTTCTAGATAAAAGGCAAGGCTTTGTGTTTGCTCAGCCCTGTGGCTAGGCAGGGAGGAACCATGGGGAGGTGTGTGTGGTGTGGCCAGGTGTGTGTGTGTGTGCATGCATGGCTATTGACAGTGGGAGGCTAGGGCAGGCAGATTACCTGCATTGGCAGACTGCTCGGGAACAGGGACAGGCAGTGTGACCTGGAACAAGATGCTGTGCTGAACATTCACAAAACCATACATAGGGCCCAGTACCTCACTGGGGGCCCCGAGATCCCTGCCATCAAGGACCTCTATACCAGGCGATGATAGAGGAAGGCCCTAAAAATTGTCAAAAGACTCCAGCCACCCACAGAGTTTTCTCTCTGCTGCAGCTCGGTAACCGATACCGGAGCACCAAGTCTGGGACGAAAAGGCTTCTTAACAGCTTCTACCCATAAGGCTTCTGAAAAGCTTCTATAAGACTCCTGAACAGCTTCTACACACACACACACACACACACACACACACACACACACACACACACACACACACACACACACACACACACACACACACACACACACACACACACACACACACACACACACACACACACACACACACACACACACACACACACACACACACACACACACATTTACATTTACATTTACATTTAAGTCATTTAGCAGACGCTCTTATCCAGAGCGACTTACAAATTGGTGCATTCACCTTATGACATCCAGTGGAACAACCACTTTACAATAGTGCATCTAAATATTTTAAGGGGGGAGGGGGTGAGAAGGATTACTTTA
>NW_025761722.1:0-2399 GCF_021184085.1 Oncorhynchus gorbuscha
TCTTCACCACTGGCCTGAGACTAGTGAGGGAGGACACCTCCTCTTCACCACTGGCCTGAGACTAGTGAGGAGGACACCTCCTCTTCACCACTGGCCTGAGACTAGTGAGGAGGACACCTCCTCTTCACCACTGCGCCTGAGACTGGTGAGGGAGGACACCTCCTCTTCACCACTGGCTCCTGAGACTAGTGAGGGAGGACACCTCCTCTTCACCACTGGCCTGAGACTAGTGAGGAGGACACCTCCTCTTCACCACTGGCCTGAGACTAGTGAGGGAGGACACCTCCTCTTCACCACTGGCCTGAGACTAGTGAGGAGGACACCTCCTCTTCACCACTGGCCTGAGACTAGTGAGGGAGGACACCCCTCCTCTTCACCACTGGCCTGAGACTAGTGAGGGAGGACACCTCCTCTTCACCACTGGCCTGAGACTAGTGAGGGAGGACACCTCCTCTTCACCACTGGCCTGAGACTAGTGAGGGAGGACACCTCCTCTTCACCACTGGCCTGAGACTAGTGAGGGAGGACACCTCCTCTTCACCACTGGCCTGAGACTAGTGAGGGAGGACACCTCCTCTTCACCACTGGCCTGAGACTAGTGAGGGAGGACACCTCCTCTTCACCACTGGCCTGAGACTAGTGAGGGAGGACACCTCCTATTCACCACTGGCTGGCCTGAGACCAGTGAGGGAGGACACCTCCTCTTCACCACTGGCCTGAGACTAGTGAGGGAGGACACCTCCGAACTTCGGCTTGCCTCCGACTGGGGCTTGTGACTGAATGTGTCCACATACAGACTTCTGTGAGGGTTTTAACGGTTGTTGGGCACACTATATTTTCTTTCCCGGAGTAAGCCGACGTTCGTATCTAAAGTCTACGCCCTTCGTCTGTGATTGGTCAGCAGTAGGGATTCTTCAAGTAAAGTCTCTGCCCCTTTCGCCTGTGATTGGTCAACAGTAGGGATTCTTCAATAAAGTCTACGCCCCTTTCGTCTGTGATTGGTCAACAGTAGGGATTCTTCAATAAAGTCTACGCCCCTTTCGTCTGTGATTGGTCAGCAGTAGGGATTACTGTCCACACAGTCGCAGCCCTTTGGTCTGTGATTGGTCAACAGTAGGGATTCTTCAATAAAGTCTACGCCCCCTTCGTCTGTGATTGGTCAACAGTAGGGATTCTTCAATAAAGTCTTTGTTGTCATTCAACAAGAGGCGACTCGTTTTCATTCACATTTATACGGAAAGATATTACACCAAACATCTTAGTTAGAAGTAAAATTTTGCGACAAAATATCTCTTTCTTCAAAAACAACTCAATGAATGTCATTCATTTTTTGTATCTTATATTATATGTTGAGGAAGTGAATACTGGCTAAGGCATCTCAAAATGGACACAGTACAATTGCTGCTATTTTCTTGTTTTTTTTTCAAGCAAATGTCTTTTAAGGAAGTATGGGAGCAGACTCAATGGGCTAGGGGAATCACCCACCTGGTGTCCCAGGTCTAAATCAGGCCCTGATTAGAGGGGAATCACCCACCTGGTGTCCCAGGTCTAAATCAGACCCTGATCAGAGGGGAATCACCCACCTGGTGTCCCAGGTCTAAATCAGGCCCTGATCAGAGGGGAATCACCCACCTGGTGTCCCAGGTCTAAATCAGGCCCTGATCAGAGGGGAATCACCCACCTGGTGTCCCAGGTCTAAATCAGGCCCTGATCAGAGGGGAATCACCCACCTGGTGTCCCAGGTCTAAATCAGGCCCTGATCAGAGGGGAATCACCCACCTGGTGTCCCAGGTCTAAATCAGGCCCTGATTAGAGGGGAATCACCCACCTGGTGTCCCAGGTCTAAATCAGGCCCTGATTAGAGGGGAATCACCCACCTGGTGTCCCAGGTCTAAATCAGGCCCTGATCAGAGGGGAATCACCCACCTGGTGTCCCAGGTCTAAATCAGGCCCTGATCAGAGGGGAATCACCCACCTGGTGTCCCAGGTCTAAATCAGGCCCTGATCAGAGGGGAATCACCCACCTGGTGTCCCAGGTCTAAATCAGTCCCTGATCAGAGGGGAATCACCCACCTGGTGTCCCAGGTCTAAATCAGGCCCTGATCAGAGGGGAATCACCCACCTGGTGTCCCAGGTCTAAATCAGGCCCTGATCAGAGGGGAATCACCCACCTGGTGTCCCAGGTCTAAATCAGTCCCTGATCAGAGGGGAATCACCCACCTGGTGTCCCAGGTCTAAATCAGGCCCTGATCAGAGGGGAATCACCCACCTGGTGTCCCAGGTCTAAATCAGGCCCTGATTAGAGGGGAATCACCCACCTGGTGTCCCAGGTCTAAATCAGGCCCTGATCAGAGGGGAATCACCCACCTGGTGTCCCAGGTCTAAATCAGGCCCTGATC
>NW_025761723.1:0-2399 GCF_021184085.1 Oncorhynchus gorbuscha
TTCTGTTAAGTCGCTTTTGGGTCCTCTTTCACCTGCATGACAGAAGGAACCGACCAAGGAATGGACCCAGCGACTTCAGACGCTCTTTACACTGCCGTCGAGATCCAAGGAGCCATGCTCGGCAGACACGAGCAGGAATTGTCTGCTGCTCGCCATGCCGTGGAGAACCTGGCCGCTCAGGTTTCCGACCTCTCTGGACAGTTCCAGAGTCTACGTCTCGTGCCACCTGTTACTTCCTGGCCTGCCGAGCCTCCAGAACCTAGGGTTAATAACCCACCTTGCTACTCCGGGCAGCCCACTGAGTGCCGCTCCTTTCTCACGCAGTGTGAGATTGTGTTCTCTCTCCAACCCAACACATACTCTAGAGAGAGAGCTCAGGTTGCTTACGTCATTTCACTCCTTACTGGCCGGGCTCGAGAATGGGGCACAGCTATCTGGGAGGCAAGGGCTGATTGCTCTAACAAGTTCCAGAACTTTAAAGAGGAGATGATTCGGGTTTTTGACCGTTCAGTTTTTGGTAGGGAGGCTTCTAGGGCCCTGGCTTCCTTATGCCAAGGTGAACGGTCCATAACGGATTATTCTATTGAGTTTCGCACTCTTGCTGCCTCTAGTGAGTGGAACGAGCCGGCGCTGCTCGCTCGTTTTCTGGAGGGACTCCACGCAGTGGTTAAGGATGAGATTCTCTCCCGGGAGGTTCCATCAGATGTGGACTCTTTGATTGCTCTCGCCATCCGCATAGAACGACGGGTAGATCTTCGTCACCGGGCTCGTGGAAGAGAGCTCGCATCAACAGTGTTTCCCTGCTCCGCATCGCAACCATCTCCCTCCTCTGGCTTTGAGACTGAGCCCATGCAGCTGGGAGGGATTCGCATCTCGACTAAGGAGAGGGAACGGAGGATCACCAACCGCCTGTGCCTCTATTGCGGAGTTGCTGGACATTTTGTTAATTCATGTCCAGTAAGAGGCCAGAGCCCATCAGTAAGCGGAGGGCTACTGGTGAGCGCTACTACTCAGGTCTCTTCATCTAGATCTTGTACTACTATGTCGGTCCATCTACGCTGGACCGGTTCGGGTGCTACATGCAGTGCCTTGATTGACTCTGGGGCTGAGGGTTGTTTCATGGACGAAGCATGGGTTCGGAAACATGACATTCCTTTCAGACCGTTAGACAAGCCTACGCCCATGTTTGCCTTAGATGGTAGTCATCTTCCCAGTATCAGATTTGAGACACTACCTTTAACTCTCACAGTATCTGGTAACCACAGTGAGACTATTTCTTTTTTGATTTTCCGTTCACCGTTTACACCTGTTGTTTTGGGTCATCCCTGGCTAGTATGTCATAATCCTTCTATTAATTGGTCTAGTAATTCTATCCTATCCTGGAACGTTTCTTGTCATGTGAAGTGTTTAATGTCTGCCATCCCTCCCGTTTCTTCTGTCCCTACTTCTCAGGAGGAACCTGGCGATTTGACAGGAGTGCCGGAGGAATATCATGATCTGCGCACGGTCTTCAGTCGGTCCCGAGCCAACTCCCTTCCTCCTCACCGGTCGTATGATTGTAGTATTGATCTCCTTCCGGGGACCACTCCTCCTCGAGGTAGACTATACTCTCTGTCGGCTCCCGAACGTAAGGCTCTCGAGGATTATTTGTCTGTGTCTCTTGACGCCGGTACCATAGTGCCTTCTTCCTCTCCGGCCGGGGCGGGGTTCTTTTTGTTAAGAAGAAGGACGGTACTCTGCGCCCCTGCGTGGATTATCGAGGGCTGAATGACATAACGGTTAAGAATCGTTATCCGCTTCCCTTATGTCATCAGCCTTCGAGATTCTGCAGGGAGCCAGGTGCTTTACTAAGTTGGACCTTCGTAACGCTTACCATCTCGTGCGCATCAGAGAGGGGGACGAGTGGAAAACGGCGTTTAACACTCCGTTAGGCATTTTGAGTACCGGGTTCTGCCGTTCGGTCTCGCCAATGCGCCAGCTGTTTTTCAGGCATTAGTTAATGATGTTCTGAGAGACATGCTGAACATCTTTGTTTTTGTCTATCTTGACGATATCCTGATTTTTTCTCCGTCACTCGAGATTCATGTTCAGCACGTTCGACGTGTTCTACAGCGCCTTTTAGAGAATTGTCTCTACGTAAAGGCTGAGAAGTGCTCTTTTCATGTCTCCTCCGTTACTTTTCTCGGTTCCGTTATTTCCGCTGAAGGCATTCAGATGGATTCCGCTAAGGTCCAAGCTGTCAGTGATTGGCCCGTTCCAAGGTCACGTGTCGAGTTGCAGCGCTTTTAGGTTTCGCTAATTTCTATCGGCGTTTCATTCGTAATTTCGGTCAAGTTGCTGCCCCTCTCACAGCTCTTACTTCTGTCAAGACGTGTTTTAAGTGGTCCGGTTCCGCCCAG
>NW_025761724.1:0-2398 GCF_021184085.1 Oncorhynchus gorbuscha
CCTCATAGATAACCAGACAGCCTCATAGATAACCAGTCAGCCATCATAGATAACCAATCAGCCTCATAGATAACCAGACAGCCTCATAGATAACCAATCAGTCTCATAGATAACCAGACAGCCTCATAGATAACCAATCAGTCTCATAGATAACCAGTCAGCCTCATAGATAACCAGTCAGCCTCATAGATAACCAGTCAGCCTCATAGATAACCAGTCAGTCTCATAGATAACCAGTCAGTCTCATAGATAACCAGTCAGTCTCATAGATAACCAGACAGTCTCATAGATAACCAGTCAGCCTCATAGATAACCAGTCAGTCTCATAGATAACCAGTCAGCCTCATAGATAACCAGTCAGTCTCATAGATAACCAGACAGTCCTCATAGATAACCAGACAGTCTCATAGATAACCAGATCAGTCTCATAGATAACCAGACAGTCTCATAGATAACCAGACAGTCTAATAGATAACCAGTCAGCCTCATAGATAACCAGTCAGCCATCTGGACCATTCAACAGACAGCCTCATAGATAACCAGACAGCCTCATAGATAACCAGACAGCCTCATAGATAACCAGACAGCCTCATAGATAACCAGACAGTCTCATAGATAACCAGACAGTCTCATAGATAACCAGACAGCCTCATAGATAACCAGTCAGTCTCATAGATAACCAGACAGCCTCATAGATAACCAGTCAGCCTCATAGATAACCAATCAGCCTCATAGATAACCAGACAGCCTCATAGATAACCAATCAGTCTCATAGATAACCAGACAGCCTCATAGATAACCAATCAGTCTCATAGATAACCAGTCAGCCTCATAGATAACCAGTCAGCCTCATAGATAACCAGTCAGCCTCATAGATAACCAGTCAGTCTCATAGATAACCAGTCAGTCTCATAGATAACCAGTCAGTCTCATAGATAACCAGACAGTCTCATGGATAACCAGTCAGCCTCATAGATAACCAGTCAGTCTCATAGATAACCAGTCAGCCTCATAGATAACCAGTCAGTCTCATAGATAACCAGACAGTCTCATAGATAACCAGACAGTCTCATAGATAACCAGACAGTCTCATAGATAACCAGTCAGTCTCATAGATAACCAGACAGCCATCATAGACTTTCAACCAGTCAGCCTCATAGATAACCAGTCAGCCATCTCGACCATTCAACAGACAGCCTCATAGATAACCAGACAGCCTCATAGATAACCAGACAGCCTCATAGATAACCAGACAGCCTCATAGATAACCAGACAGCCTCATATATAACCAGTCAGTCTCATAGATAACCAGACAGCCTCATAGATAACCAGTCAGTCTCATAGATAACCAGACAGCCTCATAGATAACCAGTCAGCCTCATAGATAACCAATCAGCCTCATAGATAACCAGACAGCCTCATAGATAACCAATCAGTCTCATAGATAACCAGACAGCCTCATAGATAACCAATCAGTCTCATAGATAACCAGTCAGCCTCATAGATAACCAGTCAGCCTCATAGATAACCAGTCAGTCTCATAGATAACCAGACAGTCTCATGGATAACCAGTCAGCCTCATAGATAACCAGTCAGTCTCATAGATAACCAGTCAGCCATCAGAGCCTTTCAACAGACAGTCTCACAGTCTCATAGATAACCAGTCAGCCATCAGGACCTTTCAACAGACAGTCTCATAGATAACCAGTC
Source organism: Oncorhynchus gorbuscha (assembly GCF_021184085.1). NCBI lineage: Eukaryota > Metazoa > Chordata > Actinopteri > Salmoniformes > Salmonidae > Oncorhynchus > Oncorhynchus gorbuscha. The sequence continues at coordinate 1,711 of NW_025761724.1, forward strand.
AGCCATCAGGGCCTTTCAACAGACAGTCTCATAGATAACCAGTCAGCCATCAGGACCAGTCAGGCAACAGACAGTCTCATAGATAACCAGTCAGCCATCAGGGCCTTTCAACAGACAGTCTCATAGATAACAAGTCAGCCATCAGGGCCTTTCAACAGACAGTCTCATAGATAACCAGTCAGCCATCTCGACCATTCAACAGACAGCCTCATAGATAACCAGACAGCCTCATAGATAACCAGACAGCCTCATAGATAACCAGACAGCCTCATAGATAACCAGACAGCCTCATATATAACCAGTCAGTCTCATAGATAACCAGACAGCCTCATAGATAACCAGTCAGTCTCATAGATAACCAGACAGCCTCATAGATAACCAGTCAGCCTCATAGATAACCAATCAGCCTCATAGATAACCAGACAGCCTCATAGATAACAAATCAGTCTCATAGATAACCAGACAGCCTCATAGATAACCAGATCAGTCTCATAGATAACCAGTCAGCCTCATAGATAACCAGACAGTCTCATAGATAACCAGACAGTCTCATAGATAACCAGTCAGCCTCATAGATAACCAGTCAGCCTCATAGATAACCAGTCAGCCATCAGAGCCATTCAACAGACAGCCTCATAGATAACCAGACAGCCTCATAGATAACCAGACAGCCTCATAGATAACCAGA
>NW_025761725.1:0-2398 GCF_021184085.1 Oncorhynchus gorbuscha
TGTCCTTTCCGGCCTACATTTCCTGCAACAGTCTATGTTACAGTAATTTAAAGACTGAATGCGTGTCTAATTTACACATCTCCATCTGGCTTTCGGGGTCACCTTATTATTTTATTTGTAAAGATAAGTGTTTTGTTTTAAACAGCCTATCACTCGAATATCATCGCTTTAAATCAGAGTGCATGTGAGCACTCTCTCACAGTCTCTCTCTCTCATCAATTCCATTCAAATTGCATCCAAAATAGATAATCCTGTTCAAGAATCTACTAGAAAATCTACGGCAAGATCTAAAAATGATTGCTCTAGCAATGATCAACAACCAATTTGACAAAGCTTGGAAGAATGTTGAAAAGAATAATAGTAAATATTGCGCAATCCCAGGTGGAACGCTCTTATAGGCTTACCCAGAAAGACTCACAGCTGTAATCGGGCCCTGAGCTGACAAGGTACAAATCTGTAGTTCTGCCCTAAACAGGCAGATAACTCCACTGTTCCTAGGCCGTCATTGAAAATAAGAATTTGTTCTTAACTGACTTGCCTAGTTAAATAAAGGTTAAATTAAATCTCTGCCAAAGGTGCTTCTACAAAGTATTGACTCAGGGGTGTGAATACTTATGTAAATCAGACATTCACTTTGTCATTATGGGGTATTGTAGATGGGTGTGAAAAAATATATTTTTAATACATTTTGAATTCAGGCTGTAACACAACAACATGTTGAGTTTGATTTCATCAGACCAGAGAATTTCTCATGGTCAGAGTCCTTTAGGTGCCTTTTGGCAAACTCCAAGTGCGCTGGCATGTGCCTTTTACTGAGGAGTGGCTTCGGTCCGGCCACTGATTGGTAGAGTGCTGCAGAGATGCGAGAGTTGCACCCCTTCTGAAAAAACCTACACTCGATCCCTCCGATGTCAACAACTACAGACCAGTATCCCTTCTTTCTTTTCTCTCCAAAACTCTTGAACGTGCCGTCCTTGGCCAGCTCTCCCGCTATCTCTCTCAGAATGACCTTCTTGATCCAAATCAGTCAGGTTTCAAGACTAGTCATTCAACTGAGACTGCTCTTCTCTGTATCACGGAGGCGCTCCGCACCGCTAAAGCTAACTCTCTCTCCTCTGCTCTCATCCTTCTAGACCTATCGGCTGCCTTCGATACTGTGAACCATCAGATCCTCCTCTCCACCCTCTCCGAGTTGGGCATCTCCGGCGCGGCCCACGCTTGGATTGCGTCCTACCTGACAGGTCGCTCCTACCAGGTGGCGTGGCGAGAATCTGTCTCTCACCACGCGCTCTCACCACTGGTGTCCCCCAGGGCTCTGTTCTAGGCCCTCTCCTATTCTCGCTATACACCAAGTCACTTGGCTCTGTCATAACCTCACATGGTCTCTCCTATCATTGCTATGCAGACGACACACAATTAATCTTCTCCTTTCCCCCCTTCTGATGACCAGGTGGCGAATCGCATCTCTGCATGTCTGGCAGACAGATCAGTGTGGATGACGGATCACCACCTCAAGCTGAACCTCGGCAAGACGGAGCTGCTCTTCCTTCCGGGGAAGGACTGCCCGTTCCATGATCTCGCCATCACGGTTGACAACTCCATTGTGTCCTCCTCCCAGAGCGGTAAGAACCTTGGCGTGATCCTGGACAACACCCTGTCGTTCTCAACTAACATCAAGGCGGTGGCCCGTTCCTGTAGGTTCATGCTCTACAACATCCGCAGAGTACGACCCTGCCTCACACAGGAAGCGGCGCAGGTCCTAATCCAGGCAATTGTCATCTCCCGTCTGGATTACTGCAACTCGCTGTTGGCTGGGCTCCCTGCCTGTGCCATTAAACCCCTACAACTCATCCAGAACGCCGCAGCCCGTCTAGTGTTCAACCTTCCCAAGTTCTCTCACGTCACCCCGCTCCTCCGCTCTCTCCACTGGCTTCCAGTTGAAGCTCGCATCCGCTACAAGACCATGGTGCTTGCCTACGGAGCTGTGAGGGGAACGGCACCTCAGTACCTCCAGGCTCTGATCAGGCCCTACACCCAAACAAGGGCACTGCGTTCATCCACCTCTGGCCTGCTCGCCTCCCTACCACTGAGGAAGTACAGTTCCCGCTCAGCCCAGTCAAAACTGTTCGCTGCTCTGGCTCCCCAATGGTGGAACAAACTCCCTCACGACGCCAGGACAGCGGAGTCAATCACCACCTTCCGGAGACACCTGAAACCCCACCTCTTTAAGGAATACCTAGGATAGGATAAAGTAATCCTTCTCACCCCCTTAAAATATTTAGATGCACTATTGTAAAGTGGCTGTTCCACTGGATGTCATAAGGTGAATGCACCATTTGTAAGTCGCTCTGGATAAGGAGCGTCTGCGTAGAATGACTTAAATGTAAATGTAAATGTA
>NW_025761726.1:0-2397 GCF_021184085.1 Oncorhynchus gorbuscha
CACGTCGACCACACCCCGGGCCTCCCGCCACGCCGACCACACCCCGGGCCTCCCGCCACGCTCGACCACACCCCCGGGCCTCCCGCCACGTCGACCACACCCCGGGCCTCCCGCCACGCCGACCACACCCCGGGCCTCCCGCCACGTCGACCACACCCCGGGCCTCCCGCCACGTCGACCACACCCCGGGCCTCCCGCCACGTCCGACCTCACCACCCCGGGCCTCCCGCCTCGCCGACCACACCCCGGGCCTCCCGCCCGCCGACCACACCCCGGCCTCCCGCCCGTCACACCCCGGCCTCCCGCCCGTCGACCACACCCCGGGCCTCCCGCCTCGTCGACCACACCCCGGGTCTTTCCGCCGCTCCAGGATCTCACACGTTCCTGCTGGTGATCAGGGGGTGAGGTTCGCAGAGGGATACCCTCATGAGGTGGATCCAGGAGAACTTTAGAGAAGTCTTTAATGTACACCATGGTGCTGTTCACTGGGGGAGACCAGCTAGAGGGAGACCAGCTAGAGGGAGACCAGTGGAGGACCTACTGAAGGACAACAGTCAACTGCTACAACTAATCAGTACCTGCAGGGGCAGATATCATTTCTTCAACAACAAGGAGAAAGGTGACCACAGTCACTGAGCTGCTGGAGAAGAGAGAGGAGATGGTGGAAACCACTTCAATGTCAACACACCCAGTAAGGGAGAAAGAAGGGTCTGGTGGTCACCATGGTGATGTTAGTGGCAGTTGGAGCTGTGTTCAAATTGATGGTTGATGACTTATGGAGCAAAATACAAGATGGTGATGTGAAAATCAATACATTATGACTGCATTGAATTACAGAGCTTTGATCTAAGTTTTGGTTCGACTCATTATTGACTTTTATTTACTCCAATTTTATGTGAGTTTAAATGATGGTCATATGTCATAATAAGGAGATACATAATTGTCAAAACATTCTATATAATACATTGTTGTCCAACACATTTGTATGCCGAAGTCAAATTCTGTAACAAATCATGAAATAAATTGATTTTTTTAATGTAAACTAATTATTTAACAAATGAAAAGATCTACAGTGTACAAAACATTAAGAACACCTCTTTCCATGACAGACCAGGTGAAAGCTATGATCCCTTATTGATGTCACATGTTAAACAGTTCAATCAGTGTAGATGAAGGGGAGGAGTCAGGTTAAAGATGAAGGGGAGGAGACAGGTTAAAGATGAAGGGGAGGAGACAGGTTAAAGATGAAGGGGAGGAGACAGGTTAAAGTTGAAGGAGAGGAGACAGGTTAAAGATGAAGGAGAGGAGACAGGTTAAAGATGAAGGGGAGGAGACAGGTTAAAGTTGAAGGAGAGGAGACAGGTTAAAGATGAAGGGGAGGAGTCAGGTTAAAGGTGAAGGGTAGGAGACAGGTTAAAGATGAAGGGGAGGAGTCAGGTTAAAGATGAAGGGTAGGAGACAGGTTAAAGATGAAGGGGAGGAGTCAGGTTAAAGATGAAGGGGAGGAGTCAGGTTAAAGATGAAGGGGAGGAGTCAGGTTAAAGATGAAGGAGAGGAGACAGGTTAAAGATGAAGGAGAGGAGACAGGTTAAAAATGAAGGGGAGGAGTCAGGTTAAAGATGAAGGGGAGGAGACAGGTTAAAGTTGAAGGAGAGGAGACAGGTTAAAGATGAAGGGGAGGAGTCAGGTTAAAGATGAAGGGTAGGAGACAGGTTAAAGATGAAGGGGAGGAGTCAGGTTAAAGATGAAGGGTAGGAGACAGGTTAAAGATGAAGGGGAGGAGTCAGGTTAAAGATGAAGGGGAGGAGTCAGGTTAAAGCTGAAGGGGAGGAGACAGGTTAAAGATGAAGGAGAGGAGACAGGTTAAAGATGAAGGGGAGGAGTCAGGTTAAAGATGAAGGGGAGGAGACAGGTTAAAGATGAAGGAGAGGAGAAAGGTTAAAGATGAAGGGGAGGAGACAGGTTAAAATGAAGGGGAGGAGTCAGGTTAAAGATGAAGGGGAGGAGACAGGTTAAAGATGAAGGAGAGGAGAAAGGTTAAAGATGAAGGGGAGGAGACAGGTTAAAGATGAAGGACAGGAGTCAGGTTAAAGGTGATGGGGAGGAGTCAGGTTAAAGATGAAGGAGAGGAGACAGGTTAAAGATGAAGGAGAGGAGACAGGTTAAAGATGAAGGAGAGGAGACAGGTTAAAGATGAAGGAGAGGAGACAGGTTAAAGATGAAGGAGAGGAGACAGGTTAAAGATGAAGGAGAGGAGACAGGTTAAAGATGAAGGGGAGGAGTCAGGTTAAAGATGAAGGAGGAGACAGGTTAAAGATGAAGGAGAGGAGACAGGTTAAAGATGAAGGAGAGGAGACAGGTTAAAGATGAAGGAGAGGAGACAGGTTAAAGATGAAG
>NW_025761727.1:0-2397 GCF_021184085.1 Oncorhynchus gorbuscha
TAAGGGGATAAGGAACATGTACATAAGGATATATGAATGAGTGATGGTACAGAGCAGCATACAGTAGATGGTATCGAGTACAGTATATCACATATGAGATGAGTGTGTAGACAAAGTAAACAAAGTGGCATAGTTAAAGTGGCTAGTGATACATGTGTTACATAAGGATGCAGTCGATGTTGTAGAGTACAGTATATACATATGCATATGAGATGAATAATGTAGGGTAAGTAACATTATATAAGGTAGCATTGTTTAAAGTGGCTAGTGATATATTTACATCATTTCCCATCAATTCCCATTATTAAAATGGCTGGAGTTGGGTCAGTGTCAATGACAGTGTGTTGGCAGCAGCCACTCAATGTTAGTGGTGGCTGTTTAACAGTCTGATGGCCTTGAGATAGAAGCTGTTTTTCAGTCTCTCGGTCCCAGCTTTGATGCACCTGTACTGACCTCGCCTTCTGGATGATAGCGGGGTGAACAGGCAGTGGTTCGGGTGGTTGATGTCCTTGATGATCTTTATGGCCTTCCTGTAACAACGGGTGGTGTAGGTGTCCTGGAGGGCAGGTAGTTTGCCCCCGGTGATGCGTTGTGCAGTCCTCACTACCCTCTGGAGAGCCTTACGGTTGAGGGCGGAGCAGTTGCCGTACCAGGCGGTGATACAGCCCGCCAGGATGCTCTCGATTGTGCATCTGTAGAAGTTTGTGAGTGCTTTTGGTGACAAGCCGAATTTCTTCAGCCTCCTGAGGTTGAATAGGCGCTGCTGCGCCTTCTTCACGACGCTGTCAGTGTGAGTGGACCAATTCAGTTTGTCTGTGATGTGTATGCCGAGGAACTTAAAACTAGCTACCCTCTCCACTACTGTTCCATCGATGTGGATAGGGGGTGTTCCCTCTGCTGTTTCCTGAAGTCCACAATCATCTCCTTAGTTTTGTTGACGTTGAGTGTGAGGTTATTTTCCTGACACCACACTCCGAGGGCCCTCACCTCCTCCCTGTAGGCCGTCTCGTCGTTGTTGGTAATCAAGCCTACCACTGTTGTGTCGTCCGCAAACTTGATGATTGAGTTGGAGGCGTGCGTGGCCACGCAGTCGTGGGTGAACAGGGAGTACAGGAGAGGGCTCAGAACGCACCCTTGTGGGGCCCCGTGTTGAGGATCAGCGGGGAGGAGATGTTGTTGCCTACCCTCACCACCTGGGGGCGGCCCGTCAGGAAGTCCAGTACCCAGTTGCACAGGGCGGGGTCGAGACCCAGGGTCTCGAGCTTGATGACGAGCTTGGAGGGTACTATGGTGTTGAATGCCGAGCTGTAGTCGATGAACAGCATTCTCACATAGGTATTCCTCTTGTCCAGGTGGGTTAGGGCAGTGTGCAGTGTGGTTGAGATTGCATCGTCTGTGGACCTATTTGGGCGGTAAGCAAATTGGAGTGGGTCTAGGGTGTCAGGTAGGGTGGAGGTGATATGGTCCTTGACTAGTCTCTCAAAGCACTTCATGATGACGGAAGTGAGTGCTACGGGCGGTAGTCGTTTAGCTCAGTTACCTTAGCTTTCTTGGGAACAGGAACAATGGTGGCCCTCTTGAAGCATGTGGGAACAGCAGACTGGTATAGGGATTGATTGAATATGTCCGTAAACACACCGGCCAGCTGGTCTGCGCATGCTCGGAGGGCGCGGCTGGGGATGCCGTCTGGGCCTGCAGCCTTGCGAGGGTTAACACGTTTAAATGTCTTAATCACCTCGGCTGCAGTGAAGGAGAGACTGCATGTTTCCGTTGCAGGCCGTGTCAGTGGCACTGTATTGTCCTCAAAGCGGGCAAAAAAGTTATTTAGTCTGCCTGGGAGCAAGACATCCTGGTCCGTGACTGGGCTGGATTTCATCTTGTAGTCCGTGATTGACTGTAGACCCTGCCACATGCCTCTTGTGTCTGAGCCATTGAATTGAGATTCCACTTTGTCTCTGTACTGACGCTTAGCTTGTTTGATAGCCTTACGGAGGGAATAGCTGCACTGTTTGTATTCAGTCATGTTGCCAGACACCTTGCCCTGATTAAAAGCAGTGGTTCGCGCTTTCAGTTTCACGCGAATGCTGCCATCAATCCACGGTTTCTGGTTAGGGAATGTTTTTATCGTTGCTATGGGAGCGACATCTTCGGCACGCACGTTCTAATGAACTCGCACACCGAATCAGCGTATTCGTCAATATTCCCATCTGACGCAATACTGAAACATGTCCCAGTCCACGTGATGGAAGCAGTCTTGGAGTGTAGAGTCAGCTTGGTCTGACCAGCGTTGGACAGACCTCAGCGTGGGAGCCTCTTGTTTTAATTTCTGCCTGTAGGCAGGGATCAGCAAAATGGAGTCGTGGTCAGCTTTTCCGAAGGGGGCGGGGCAGGGCCTTA
>NW_025761728.1:0-2394 GCF_021184085.1 Oncorhynchus gorbuscha
ACCTGTATACTAACGCCCAGTATACTAATACACCAGTATATATTAACACACCAGTATACTAATACATCAGTATACTAATACATCAGTATACTAATACACCAGTATACTAATACACTGTATACTAATACACCAGTATACTAATACACCAGTATACTAATACATCAGTATACTAATACACTGTATACTAATACACTGTATACTAATACACCAGTATACTAATACACCAGTATACTAATACACCAGTATACTAATATACCAGTATACTAATACACCAGTATACTAATACACCAGTATAATACACCAGTATACTAATACACCAGTATATATTAACACACCAGTATACTAATACACCAGTATACTAATACACCAGTATACTAATACACCAGTATATATTAACACACCAGTATACTAATACATCAGTATACTAATACATCAGTATACTAATACACCAGTATACTAATACACTGTATACTAATACACCAGTATACTAATACACCAGTATACTAATACACCAGTATACTAATACACTGTATACTAATACACCAGTATACTAATACACCAGTATACTAATACACTGTATACTAATACACCAGTATACTAATACACCAGTATACTAATACACCAGTATACTAATACACTGTATACTAATACACCAGTATACTAATACACCAGTATACTAATACACCAGTATACTAATACACCAGTATACTAATACACCAGTATATATTAACACAACAGTATACTAATACACCAGTATAATAATACACCAGTATACTAATACATCAGTATACTAATACACCAGTATACTAATACATCAGTATACTAATACACCAGTATACTAATACACTGTATACTAATACACCAGTATACTAATACACTGTATACTAATACACCAGTATACTAATACACTGTATACTAATACACCAGTATACTAATACACCAGTATACTAATACATCAGTATACTAATACACCAGTATACTAATACACTGTATACTAATACATAAATGTACTAATATAAGTATACTAATACATCAGTATACTAATACTGCAAGTATACTAATACACCAGTATACTAATGTCAGTATACTAATACACCAGTATCACTAATACACTGTATGCTAATACACCAGTATGCACAATACGCCAGTATACTAATACATCAGTATACTAATACGCAGTATGCTAATGCATCAGTATACTAATGCATCAGTATGCTAATACACCAGTATACTAATGCACCATATACTAATAGTATACTAATACACCCAGTATGCTAATACACCAGTATGCTAATGCACCAGTATACTAATGCATCAGTATACTAATACACAGTGTATAATACAATGTATACTAATACGCAGTATATAATACACTGTATACTAATACACCAGTATACTAATACACTGTATACTAATACACCAGTATACTAATATACCAGTATAATAATACAGCAGTATACTAATACACCAGTATACTAATACACCAGTTTTTTTTATTTTGATTTATTTTACCTTATTTAACTTGGCAAGTCAGTTAAGAACATATTCTTATTTTCAATGACGGCCTGGGAACAGTGGGTTAACTGCCTGTTCAGGGGCAGAACGACAGATTTGTACCTTGTCAGCTCGGGAGTTTGAACTCACAACCATCCGGTTACTAGTCCAACGCTCTAACCACTAAGCTACAAAGCCGTCAGTATATATTAACATACCAGTATACTAACACACCAGTATACTAACACACCAGTATACTAACACACCAGTATACTAACACACCAGTATACTAACACACCAGTATACTAATACACCAGTATACTAATACACCAGTATACTAACACACCAGTATACTAATACACCAGTATACTAACACACCAGTATACTAACACACCAGTATACTAACACACCAGTATACTAACACACCAGTATACTATACACCAGTATACTAACACACCAGTATACTAATACACCAGTATACTAACACACCAGTATACTATACACCAGTATACTAACACACCAGTATACTAATACACCAGTATACTAACACACCAGTATACTATACACCAGTATACTAACACACCAGTATACTAACACACCAGTATACTAACACCAGTATACTATACACCAGTATACTAACACACCAGTATACTAATACACCAGTATACTAATACACCAGTATACTAATACACCAGTATACTAACACACCAGTATACTAACACACCAGTATACTAATACATCAGTATACTAACACACCAGTATACTAACACACCATTATATATTAACATACCAGTATACTAATACACAACTATGCTAATACACCAGTATACTAATACACCAGTATACTAATACACCAGTATACTAACACACCAGTATACTAATACACCAGTATACTAACAC
>NW_025761729.1:0-2393 GCF_021184085.1 Oncorhynchus gorbuscha
CTGTGTACAGTATGTGTACAGTATGTCCATCTAAACCACTAACAGCTCTGCTCCTCTGGGGTTAGGCTCTGCTCCTCTGGGGTTAGGCTCTGCTCCTCTGGGGTTAGGCTCTGCTCCTCTGGGGTTAGGCTCTGCTCCTCTGGGGTTAGGCTCTGCTCCTCTGGGGTTAGGCTCTGCTCCTCTGGGGTTAGGCTCTGCTCCTCTGGGGTTAGGCTCTGCTCCTCTGGGGTTAGGCTCTGCTCCTCTGGGGTTAGGCTCTGCTCCTCTGGGGTTAGGCTCTGCTCCTCTGGGGTTAGGCTCTGCTCCTCTGGGGTTAGGCTCTGCTCCTCTGGGGTTAGGCTCTGCTCCTCCTTGTTTTCATTAGCCTAGCATTAATACATCTCAGGTACTGAGCCCCTGTCTGACTGCCTGCCACAACCTAGGGACATGTTCAATAGACTCCAAACGCGAGAGAATGTTGTGAAACAGAGATAAAAGTATGTGGACAGCCCTTCAAATGATTGGATTTGGCTATTTCAGCCACACATGTTGCTAACAGGCGTATAAAACCAAGGACAGTCATGCAATCTCCATAGACTAACATTGGCCTTACTGAAGAGCTCAGTGATTTAACGTGGCACCGTCATAGAATGCCACCTTTCCATCAAGTCAGTTCGTCACATTTATGTCCTGGTCAATGAAGTGCTGAGGCAGAAACGTCTAGGAGCAACAACAAGCTCACAGAATGGGACTTCAGAGTTCCAAACTGCCTCTGGAAGCAACGTAAGCGCAATAATTGTTTGTCGGGAGCTTCATGAAATGTGTTTCCATGGTTGAGCAGGCGCACAAAAGCGTCGGCTGGAGTGGTGTAAAGCTCGCTACCATTGGACCAGAGGAAATGCATTCTTTGGAGTGGTGAATCATGCTTCACGATCTGTCAGTCTGACGGACGAATCTGGGTTTGGCGGATGCCAGGAGAACATTACCTGCCCCAATGCAGAGGGCCAAATATAAAGTTTGGTGCAGGAAGAATAATGGTCTGGTGGTTGTATGGTTCTGGCCTCTTATTTCCAGTGAAGGGAAATCTTAACTCTACAGCATGCAATGACATTCTAGACTATTCTGTGCTTCCAACTTTGTGGCAACAGTTTGGAGAAGGCCCTTTCCTGTTTCAGCACAATGCCCCCGTGCACAAAGCCAGGTCCATACAGAAACGGTCTGTCGAACTTGACTGGCCTGCACAGAGCCCTGACCTCAACCCCATCGAACACCTTTGGGATGAATTGGAAGGCCGACTGCAAGCCAGGCCTAATTGCCCAACCTCACTGGCTGAATGGAAGCAAGTCTCCGCAACATTGTTCCAACATCTAGTGGATGGGGGGGGGACCAACTCCACATTAATGCCCATGATTTTCAAAGAGCAGGTGTCCACATACTTTTGGTCATGTCAGGTACTTTCTGAACTTATCCAATAGAAACACTTTTCTGTTACAAAATGTTTTTATACGGTGTGCCATAATGAACACGACCCTGACTTGAGTAAGCTCTGGGATACATCTCTTGTGCACTCAGTGAGGCCTGTTATGAAAAGCATAACGTGACAGATCAGACATGCCAAATAACAGTGAAGGTACCAAGACAAGCTGAATAAATAATCTAAATTCCACAACACTGGAATGCATGCTGGAGTTTGAGAGTTTATCAAATAATATAAATGATTAGTAATTATTGTATTACCCGTCAACTGTGTCGTTTGACTGAATTTGTCAGTGAGGTCAATCATTGACCTGTTGGATATATCAAGCTATATCAAATCAGGAATTTGCCTTGACATTTACCAGGGACAGTTGATGCATTTAATTTGTTTTATTGTACATTAATAATGTGTTAGTCCGACATTGGTTTGTCTGTCTCTTAATATTTTTGCTGCATTCCTTTAAGGTAAAATTAGCTATTATGATTTTGAAATCATTTTGGCTGTGGTTTTAGACTGGAGGAAATTGTCATAATTCTTAACATTGACAGAACACTGCACTTAAATAAACATCTGATTTAATGTTATTTGGGATACAACTTTATCAATCTTATTTCATTTCGTTTTGTTTCAGGCATTGTAAACTCCTGCATATTATTGTCATGGAATTGTGTAATGTTCAATGCCATGGTTGTCATATTCTTATGAATTTAGTCGCTGTGATGCTATTGCAGTAATCTGACAACAGGGGGCCTGAAACAAGCCTGAAGAAGTTCAGACAACTATTTAAAGGGGCAGTCAGTGATTTATATAGGTTGGAATAATACTGTGAAATTGTCCTTTTTAGCATGAGAGCTGTTGGAAAAGACTGCCTGAACTTATTGCATTTTGCTAAGAAACTATTCTTTCTTTGACGATTTCAACTCTGGGTTTTAATTTA
>NW_025761730.1:0-2392 GCF_021184085.1 Oncorhynchus gorbuscha
ATTACCTCAAAAGTCTTCTACTACAAAAAAATGTCTCAACTCGGAGCCAGATAAAATGTCTTGAAAATGACTGACAGTGAACGGCTAGCTAGCTAGTCGTTGACAACGATGGCTCTTAAAAGGTTGATTATAAGATGGCCCCCCCCTACCCAGAGATCTTCCAGTGAGATGGAGGAGGAACACCGGGTTCTACTTTCCAGTGGAGCAGGGTTATTTAAAAGCAGCTCTGGGAACTAAGGGAAAAGCCAACAGTATTCACAAGGGTACAATACAGATACAGGCAGGGTGGACTGCTCACCGCCAGGGGAAAACAAAAAGGAAGTGTGTCCCAAATGGAACCCTATATAGTGCACTACTTTTGATCAGAGTCCTATGGGAACTGGTCAAAAGTAGTGCACTATGTAGGGAATAGGGTGCCATTTTGAGCCATGTATTGAGTGGAGTTGGGGGACAGATGTTGCCTATCTGTATCTAAATGGAACCCTATATAGTGCACTACTTTTGACCAGAGTCCTATGGGAACTGGTCAAAAGTAGTGCACTATGTAGGGAATAGGGTGCCATTTTGAGCCATGTATTCAGTGGAGTTGGGGGACACATGTTGCCTATCTGTATCTAAATGGAACCCTATATAGTGCACTACTTTTGACCAGAGTCCTATGGGAACTGGTCAAAAGTAGTGCACTATGTAGGGAATAGGGTGCCATTTTGAACCATGTATTCAGTGGAGTTGGGGGACACATGTTGCCTATCTGTATCTAATAAGCGCCACTTCAAAGCCAGCAGCAGTGGAAGGTAGCGGTGTTGGTGCCAAAAAAACATGCTGTTCCAGTCCAGCGGAGTGTCCCTTCAGAAGGTACTGGTCACTGAGGTAGTTAGGCGTCTCCCAATGTACACCCTGAGGACAAAGGGGAAAGAACATCAACATACTAGTATAGTTCTATACAGCGTAGCCTAGTGGTTAGAGCGTTGGACTAGTAACCGGAAGGTTGCGAGTTCAAACCCCCGAGCTGACAAGGTACAAATCTGTCGTTCTGCCCCTGAACAGGCAGTTAACCCACTGTTCCCAGGCCGTCATTGAAAATAAGAATATGTTCTTAACTGACTTGCCTGGTTAAATAAAGGTAAAAATAAAATGTCAGTTTTATTTTGTGCAACTTGGTAAACATGCTAAGTTTTTTTTTCACTTATTTTTGTTGGTTAGAGTTTCTAGAAAATCAGCAAGGCATTCTTCAGATGTTTCGCTTCTACAGTCCCCAGTGTATTTCATTATTTACTAGGATCACCCAATGGGCTGCTGCTAAGGCAGGGTCTGCTCTTCCTGGGGTCCAAACAGGAAACAACACACAGCACTACATTACAGTGTAGTCATTTAGCAGCCGTTCCCATCCAGAGAGACCCACAGCGCTACATTAGTGTAGTCATTTAGCAGACGTTCCCATCCAGAGAGACCCACAGCGCTACATTACAGTGTAGTCATTTAGCAGACGTTCCCATCCAGAGAGACCCACAGCACTACGTTACAGTGTAGTCATTTAGCAGACGTTCCCATCCAGAGAGACCCACAGCCCTACATTACAGTGTAGTCATTTAGCAGACGTTCCCATCCAGTCATTTAGCAGACCCATCCAGAGAGAACAGCTACATTACAGTGTAGTCATTTTCAGAGAGACTCACAGCAGTCATTTAGCACGTTCCCATCCAGAGAGACCCACAGCACTACATTAAACATTACAGTGTAGTCATTTAGCAGACGTTCCCATCCAGAGAGACCCACAGCTACATTACAGTGTAGTCATTTAGCAGACGTTCCCATCCAGAGAGACCTTACAGCGCTACATTACAGTGTAGCCATTGCCAGACGCTCCCATCCAGAGACCCACAGCACTACACACATTAACACACAGTGCAGTAGTCATTTAGCAGACGTTCCCATCCAGAGAGACCCACAGCACTACAGTACAGTGTAGTCATTTAGCAGACGTTCCCATCCAGAGAGACCCACAGCACTACAGTACAGTGTAGTCATTTAGCAGACGTTCCCATCCAGAGAGACCACAGCACTACGTTACAGTGTAGTCATTTAGCAGACGTTCCCATCCAGAGAGACCCACAGCACTACAGTACAGTGTAGTCATTTAGCAGACGTTCCCATCCAGAGAGACCCACAGCGCTACATTACAGTGTAGTCATTTAGCAGACGTTCCCATCCAGAGAGACCCACAGCACTACATTACAGTGTAGTCATTTAGCAGACGTTCCCATCCAGAGAGACCCACAGCACTACATTAACATTACAGTGTAGTCATTTAGCAGACGTTCTCCATCCAGAGAGACCCACAGCTAGAGCATTCATCTCAAGATAGCCAGGTGACACAACCAGGCATCACAGT
>NW_025761731.1:0-2392 GCF_021184085.1 Oncorhynchus gorbuscha
CCATACATGACCTTTGACCTTAAACATTTTCTAAAAATAAAATAGGATACAATAGCAATGCAGCCCCTTAAATTCTGAAAGAAATGCTCATTTTTAGACACATACAACGACACAGAGTTACACATGGAGTAAAACAAACATACAGTCAATAATACAGTATAAACAAGTCTATATACGATGTGAGCAAATGAGGTGAAGACAAAAAAAAGGCCATGGTGGCAAAGTAAATACAATATAGTAAGTAAAACACTGGAATGGTAGATTTGCAGTGGAATAATGTGAAAAATAGAAATAAAAATAATGGGGTGCAAAGGAGCAAAATAAATAAATAAATAAAATTAAATAAATTCAGTAGGGAAAGAGGTAGTTGTTTGGGCTAAATTATAGGTGGGCTATGTACAGGTGCAGTAATCTCTGAGCTGACAGTTGGTGCTTAAAGCTGGTGAGGGAGATAAGTGTTTCCAGTTTCAGAGATTTTTGTAGTTCGTTCCAGTCATTGACAACAGAGAACTGGAAGGAGAGGCTGACCAAAGAAAGAATTGGTTTTGGGGGTGACTAGAGAGATATACCTGCTGGAGCGCGTGCTACAGGTGGGTGCTGCTATGGTGACCAGCGAGCTGAGATAAGGGGGGACTTTACCAAGCAGGGTCTTGTAGATGACATGGAGCCAGTGGGTAAGATAATGATAGTCTTCTTGGGGAAGTGGAGATGACTGTGCATATTCAGCAGAAACAGTGACATTTAGTCATATATAGGTTTCTATAACAAATAGCAGGCTCACAGGATACCAATGTTGTCTCATGATTGTATTATGAGAACTAGCTGAATGACTGGTCGTATAACTGACAAGCCTAATTAGATAAAAAGCTGCCCTGATGCCCAAATGTCTCCTCAGGATGGATGTCTGGATTGACATCTGCTAAATAAAGGGTTTTCAATCAATAACATTTATTTATAAAGCCCTTCTTACATCAGCAGATGTCACAAAGTGCTGTACAGAAACTCGGCCTAAAACCCCAAACAGCAAGCAATGCAGGTGTAGAAGCACGGTGGCTAGGAAAAACTCAGTCCAGACACAACGTTCGGTCCCGCTCCATGGGAGGAGATATCTTCTGCGCCGGCCCAGACCAGGCACAACGGTCAACTCAGCTCCATGTCCGGTGCCCATAAGGAATGTAAACAAATGTACTATAAAAGTGTTGATAAACAAAGTAATGTACAGAAACTGTACTTCAAAAGCAGCTCACGGTGGAAAATAACAAGTTATTCCTACATGTAAAGCATCTTCTTTGAGGACCACAACCTGTTGAATGTACAGCTCCTCATCTGTGTGAAGGGAAACATGTAGAGAACATGGGCTTAATTGAATGATCTTACTCTGTGTATGTGTGTGTGAGAGAGAGAGAGAGAGAGAGAGAGAGAGAGAGAGAGAGCGAGCGATTTTGAAGAACTTACCATGTCCCTGTGTCCCCCAATAGAAAGGTGTTTCTTTTGGAGCCCTGTAATTGTCTGTTCCAGAATTAAGCCCCCTCGGTAGCAGGGGGAAACTCTCCATCATCAGCACAATGTTGCTCAACAAGTTAATAACAGGAGACTAAGAAAATAAAGGAAAGGAACGCTTACATTTTGCTCCATCCTTAAATCTTCTCAGCGAGTTCATTTTCATAATCTACACACATCTCACTTAAATGTAGGGTTCCTGTGCCTTTTGTTGTTATGATAGTGCTTTACATGTGGTGTTGTGTCACTCTTGTTGTGATGTGTGTGTCATCCTATGTTTATATTGTATTTATTTTTTAAATCCCAGTCCCCCGTCCCCGCAGGAGGCCTTTTGCCTTTTGGTAAGCCATCACTGTAAATAAAAATGTATTCTTAACGGACTTGCCTAGTTAAATAAAGGTTAAATAAAATACATTTTAAAAAATCCAAACAAATTTGGGCAATTATTTGTTACTCATTCGCTGAAGACTACAATAAGCAGCACATAAAATGGTCGGGACAGCCCTTATGACCTATGACAAAGGGGTCAAGTAAAGTGTTCCGGAATATGTTATGGTATGGTTATAGTTCTACTGGATATTTCAGCTCTTTTGTGTTAAATATGCCTTGGACAATAGATTATTGGGTTATACATCGGAGGAAATATATACAATACATAATATGATATATGGCCTCGTATAACTGACAAATGTAAAATGTTCTTCAGGTCAGAACTTTACTATAGTGATGATGCAGTATACATCATCACCGGTAGAAGGTGAGTAAAGTAACAAAGTTTCACTAAGGACACGCCTCAGATTTCACACACGCTTGACATCAGTGACAGGGCAGATGGGGAGCAGAACTTATAGTCTGTGTTTACCTTTCTTTAAATAAGGCTCGTTGGTCTAGG
>NW_025761732.1:0-2392 GCF_021184085.1 Oncorhynchus gorbuscha
AAGTGTTATGCAGGTGAATGAGGACCCAAAAGCGACTTGGCGAAAACAGAGTCTTTAATCCAGTAAAGTAAAAATACAATCAAATAAAACAATTTCCACTCGTAATGACGAGAACCGACTGGAGACTTGATCTTGAACTGCAGGTTGCCTCGGGAAGGCACTTGAACTTAGCAGACTCAGACACCTGCTCA
This sequence comes from Oncorhynchus gorbuscha, assembly GCF_021184085.1. Lineage (NCBI taxonomy): Eukaryota > Metazoa > Chordata > Actinopteri > Salmoniformes > Salmonidae > Oncorhynchus > Oncorhynchus gorbuscha. The sequence goes on from NW_025761732.1 coordinate 192, forward strand.
CCACGCAGCATCTGAGGGAAACACGACACGACAGGGCGATACACAAACACAGCACGGTGAACAATAGACAAGGATCCGACAGGACAGGAACGGAAAACAAGGGAAGAAATAGGGACTCTAATCAGGGGAAAAGATAAGGAACAGGTGTGGGAAGACTAAATGATTGATTAGGGAATAGGAACAGCTGGGAGCAGGAACGGAACGATAGAGAGAAGAGAGAGAGGAAGGGAGAGAGAAGAAAGGGGAACGAACCTAAAAAGACCAGCAGGGGAAAACGAACAGAAGGAAAAGCAAAATGACAAGACAATCTAAGACAAAACATGATACCCCCACTCACAGAGCGCCTCCTGGCGCTCTCGAGGGAGGAACACTGGCAGAGCGGAGGAAATGATGCGTCACAAAGCGGTCCAGCGTCCCGAAGGGCCAGCTCCTCCTCCTCAGGACCGTAACGGAAAAAAACTAAAGGTACTACTCTAAAAAAAATGAGACACGGGTAGAGAACTGAAATCTTTAGAGCAAACAGGACCAAACAGGCCAGAATAACAACTAGGGACAGACTGAGACACAGCAAGGGCAGGAACAAGAACAGGAAGTACGATGGCAGGAACAGACTGAGACCCAGCAAGACCAGGAGCAGAAGCAGAAAAAAATTACCAGACTTCTTCTGCGCCAGAAATTGAACACACAGCCACAAAACGGCGGCGTGTCACGCTCCTGAGTAGGCCACCAAAACCGCTGGCGAATAGAAGCAAGCGTACCCCCGAACGCCGGGATGGCCAGCTAACTTGGCAGAGTGAGCCCACTGAAGAACAGCCAGACGAGTAGAAACAGGAACGAAAAGAAGGTTACTAGGACAAGCGCGCGGCGACGCAGTGTGCGTGAGTGCTTGCTTAACCTGTCTCTCAATTCCCAGACAGTCAACCCGACAACACGCCCACAGGAAGGATCCCTCGGGATCGGTAGAAGCCACAGAAGAACTAAAGAGACGGGATAAAGCATGAGGCTTGGTGTTCTTAGTACCCGGGCAATAAGAAATAACGAACTCGAAACGAGCGAAAAACAACGCCCCAACGAGCATGACGCGCATTCAGTCGTTTGGCAGAACGGATGTACTCAAAGGTTCTTTGGTCAGTCCAAACGACAAAGGAACGGTCGCCCCCTCAACCACTGTCGCCATTTGCCTAGGGCTAAACGGATGGCGGGCTTGGCTCCGCGGTTAGCCACATCATAGTTACGTTCCGACGGTGACAGGCGATGAGAAAATACGCACAAGGTGGACCCCATCAAGTCAGTATCGGAGCGCTGGGACAGAATGGCTCCCACGCCCCCCCCGACGCGTCAACCTCAACAATAAACGGTTTTAGTGACGTCCAGGTGCAACAAGGATAGGAGCGGATGCAAAAACGGCTTCTTGAAGAGAACAGGACAACAATCATACGACCCGGTGAGAGGAAGGAGTTGGTTCTGGACCGACTGAAGACCGTGCGCAGACCATGATACTCCTCCGGTACTCCTGTCAAATCACCAGGTTCCTCCTGAGAAGAGGGGACAAGAACAAACAGGAGAAATAGCAGACATTAAACACTTCACATGACAAGAAACGTTCCAGGAAAGGATAGAATTACTAGACCAATCAAAAGAAGGATTATGACACACTAGCCAGGGATGACCCAAAACAACAGGTGTAAAAGGTGAACAAAATCAAAAAAGAAATGGGTCTCACTTGCTACCAGATACAGTGAGGGTTAAAGGTAGTGTTTCATAATATACTGGGAGAGGACTACCATCCAAGGCAAACATGACCGTGGGCTCCCCTAACTGTCTGAGAGGAATGTCATGTTCCCGCGCCCAGGCTTCGTCCATAAAACAGCCCTCTGCTCCAGAGTCTATTAATGCACTGCAGGAAGCTGCCGATCCGGTCCAGCGTAGATGGACCGGTAAAGTAGTACATGTACTTGACGGAGAGGACCGTCTAGTAGCGCTTATCAGTCGCCCTCCGCTTACTGATGAGCTCTGGCCTTTAACTGGACATGAAATGACAAAATGACCAGCGGAACCGCAATAGAGACAGAGGCGGTTGGTGATTCTCCGTTCCCTCTCCTTAGTCGAGATGCGAATACCCCCAGCTGCATGGGCTCAACACCTGAGTCAGTGGGGAAAGAGAGGGGAGACAGGGGAGACACAGTTAACGCGAGCTCTTC
>NW_025761733.1:0-2391 GCF_021184085.1 Oncorhynchus gorbuscha
GGAGCGGGAGGGAGGACCGAGCCGGCCTGAGGATAGGGACATAGAGAGTCAAGGGATGCAGAGAGGGGAGGAGAGGAGGGTTGAGAGGCAGAATCAGGAGATAGGTGGGAGAAGGTTTGGAGCGGAGGGGAAGAAGATGATAGGATGGAAGAGGAGAGAGTAGCGGGGGAGAGAGAGCGGCGTTGGGACGGCGCGATACCATCCGAGTAGGGGCAGTGTGGGAGGTGTTGGATGAGAGCGAGAGGAAAAGGATAAGCAGTGGTCGGAGACTTGGAGGAGTTGCAATGAGGCTAGTGGAAGAACAGCATCTAGTAAAGATGAGGTCGAGCGTATTGCCTGCCTTGTGAGTAGGGGGAAGTGAGAGGGTGAGGTCAAAAGAGGAGAGGAGGGAAAGAAGGAGGCAGAGAGGAAAGAGTCAAAGGTAGACGAACTCTCCGAGGAACCTGGAGGGCGATAAATGATAAGGATGTTGCTTGAAAGGGCTAGTAACTGTGACAGCATGGAATTCAAAGGAGGCGATAGACAGATGGGTAAGGGGAGAAAGAGAGAATGACCACTTGGGAGAGATGAGGATCCCGTGCCACCACCCCGCGGTGAGGAGCGTTTGTATGGTCTGTGCAGAGAGGAGAGAACAGGGATAAACAGACACATAGTTGACAGGCTACAGAAGAGGCTACGCTAATGCAAAAGGAGATTGGAATGACAAGTGGACTACACGCCTCGAATGTTCAGAAAGTTAAGCTACGAGCAAGAATCTTATTGACTAAAATGATTAAAATGATACAGTACTGCTGAAGTAGGCTAGCTGGCAGTGGGTGCGTTTGTTGACACTACACTAATCAAGTCGATCCGCTGAGTGTAATAGTTTCTGCAGTGTTGCTATTCGGGGCTAGCAGGCTAGCTAGCAGTGTTGTTTACGTTACGCTATGCGTTAAAAGAACGACAATAGATGGCTAGCGAACCTAGAAAATCGCTCTAGACTACACAATTATCTTTGATACAAAGACGGCTATGTAGCTAGCTAAGTAGCTAGCTACGATCAAACAAATCAAACCGTTGTACTGTAATGAAATGAAGTGAAAATGTGATACAACCTGTGAATGCGACCGGGTAGTTGAGTTCTATTCAGAAGACGTTGGCTAGCTGTTGGCTAGCTAGCAGAGTCACCTACGTTAAGGACGACAAACAGCTGGCTAGCTAACCTCGGTAAATTAAGATAATCACTCTAAGACTACACACTCTAAACCTAAACAACACAATTATCTTGGATACGATGATACGATGATACGAAGACAGCAAAGACAGCTATGTAGGTAGCTAACACTAAACTAATCAAGTCGTTCAGTTGAGTGTAATAGTAATAGTTTCTCAGTGCAGCTAATCAGTGGACGTTAGCTAGCTGGCTAGTGAAGACTACGTTAGACGGCGAAATACGATAATTACGCAATTACGCAATTATCTTTGATACAAAGACGGCTATGTAGCTAGCTGAGAAGAAATTGCTAAGATAAGACAAAATCAAACCGTTGTGATATAATGAAATATAATGAAAAAGTTATACTACCCGTTGGAGCGACGTGCAGATGCGACCACTCGCTCCAACCGATGACAAACCGGATGACAAACACCAGGGAGACAGGAAACACAAACCCAGGGAGACAGGAAACACAGGCCAATTCACCAACAACACAAACCCAGGGAGACAGGAGACACAAGCTGCACATTCACCAACAACACAAACCCAGGGAGACAGGAAACACACGCTGCACGCCTACCCAACAACACAAACCCAGGGAGACAGGAGACACAAGCTGCACGTTCACCAACAACACAAAACCCAGGGAGACAGGAGACACAAGCTGCACATTCACCAACAACACAAACCCAGGGAGACAGGAGACACAAGCTGCACGTTCACCAACAACACAAACCCAGGGAGACAGGAGACACAAGCTGCACGCTCACCAACAACACAAACCCAGGGAGACAGGAGACACAAGCTGCACATTCACCAACAACACAAACCCAGGGAGACAGGAGACACAAGCTGCACGTTCATCAACAACACAAACCCAGGGAGACAGGAGACACAAGCTGCACGTTCACCAACAACACAAACCCAGGGAGACAGAGACACAAGCTGCACATTCACCAACAACACAAACCCAGGGAGACAGGGAAAGACAAGCTGCACGCTCACCAACAACACAAACCCAGGGAGACAGGAGACACAAGCTGCACGCTCATCAACAACACAAACCCAGGGAGACAGGAGACACAAGCTGCACGCTCACCAACAACACAAACCCAGGGAGACAGGAGACACAAGCTGCACGCTCACCAACAACACAAACCCAGGGAGACAGAGACGAGCTGCACATTAGCCAACAA
>NW_025761734.1:0-2390 GCF_021184085.1 Oncorhynchus gorbuscha
ACACCCTCTCTCCATACCTCTCTAACTGTAGACACTACACACCTACTCTCTCCATACCTCTCTAACTGTAGACACTACACACCTACTCTCTCCATACCTCTAACTGTAGACACTACACACCTACTCTCTCCATACCTCTCTAACTGTAGACACTACACACCTACTCTCTCCATACCTCTCTAACTGTAGACACTACACACCTACTCTCTCCATACCTCTCTAACTGTAGACACTACACACCTACTCTCTCCATACCTCTCTAACTGTAGACACTACACACCTACTCTCTCCATACCTCTCTAACTGTAGACACTACACACCTACTCTCTCCATACCTCTCTAACTGTAGACACTACACACCTACTCTCTCCATACCTCTCTAACTGTAGACACTACACACCTACTCTCTCCATACCTCTCTAACTATAGACACTACACACCTACTCTCTCCATACCTCTCTAACTATAGACACTACACACCTACTCTCTCCATACCTCTCTAACTATAGACACTACACACCTACTCTCTCCATACCTCTCTAACTGTAGACACTACACACCTACTCTCTCCATACCTCTCTAACTATAGACACTACACACCTACTCTCTCCATACCTCTCTAACTGTAGACACTACACACCTACTCTCTCCATACCTCTCTAACTGTAGACACTACACACCTACTCTCTCCATACCTCTCTAACTGTAGACACTACACACCTACTCTCTCCATACCTCTCTAACTGTAGACACTACACACCTACTCTCTCCATACCTCTCTAACTGTAGACACTACACACCTACTCTCTCCATACCTCTCTAACTGTAGACACTACACACCTACTCTCTCCATACCTCTCTAACTGTAGACACTACTACACCCTACTCTCTCCATACCTCTCTAACTGTAGACACTACACACCTACTCTCTCCATACCTCTCTAACTGTAGACACTACACACCTACTCTCTCCATACCTCTCTAACTGTAGACACTACACACCTACTCTCTCCATACCTCTCTAACTGTAGACACTACACACCTACTCTCTCCATACCTCTCTAACTGTAGACACTACACACCTACTCTCTCCATACCTCTCTAACTGTAGACACTACACACCTACTCTCTCCATACCTCTCTAACTGTAGACACTACACACCTACTCTCTCCATACCTCTCTAACTGTAGACACTACACACCTACTCTCTCCATACCTCTCTAACTGTAGACACTACACACCTACTCTCTCCATACCTCTCTAACTGTAGACACTACACACCTACTCTCTCCATACCTCTCTAACTGTAGACACTACACCACCTACTCTCTCCATACCTCTCTAACTGTAGACACTACCACCTACTCTCTCCATACCTCTCTAACTGTAGACACTACACACCTACTCTCTCCATACCTCTCTAACTGTAGACACTACACACCTACTCTCTCCATACCTCTCTAACTGTAGACACTACACACCTACTCTCTCCATACCTCTCTAACTGTAGACACTACACACCTACTCTCTCCATACCTCTCTAACTGTAGACACTACACACCTACTCTCTCCATACCTCTCTAACTGTAGACACTACACACCTACTCTCTCCATACCTCTCTAACTGTAGACACTACACACCTACTCTCTCCATACCTCTCTAACTGTAGACACTACACACCTACTCTCTCCATACCTCTCTAACTGTAGACACTACACACCTACTCTCTCCATACCTCTCTAACTGTAGACACTACACACCTACTCTCTCCATACCTCTCTAACTGTAGACACTACACACCTACTCTCTCCATACCTCTCTAACTGTAGACACTACACACCTACTCTCTCCATACCTCTCTAACTGTAGACACTACACACCTACTCTCTCCATACCTCTCTAACTATAGACACTACACACCTACTCTCTCCATACCTCTCTAACTATAGACACTACACCCTACTCTCTCCATACCTCTCTAACTATAGACACTACACACCTACTCTCTCCATACCTCTCTAACTGTAGACACTACACACCTACTCTCTCCATACCTCTCTAACTGTAGACACTACACACCTACTCTCTCCATACCTCTCTAACTGTAGACACTACACACCTACTCTCTCCATACCTCTCTAACTGTAGACACTACACACCTACTCTCTCCATACCTCTCTAACTGTAGACACTACACACCTACTCTCTCCATACCTCTCTAACTGTAGACACTACACCTACTCTCTCCATACCTCTCTAACTGTAGACACTACACACCTACTCTCTCCATACCTCTCTAACTGTAGACACTACACACCTACTCTCTCCATACCTCTCTAACTATAGACACTACACACCTACTCTCTCCATACCTCTCTAACTATAGAC
>NW_025761735.1:0-2390 GCF_021184085.1 Oncorhynchus gorbuscha
TGTGTAGGGAGGGTGAGTGGGAGGGAGGGATGGGGATAGGGATAGATAGATAGATAGATGGTGTGTAGGGAGGGTGAGTGGGAGGGAGGGATGGATGGATAGATATAGATAGATAGATAGATAGATGGTGTGTAGGGAGGGTGAGTGGGAGGGATGGATAGATAGATAGATAGATAGATGGTGTGTAGGGAGGGTGAGTGGGAGGGATAGATAGATAGATAGATAGATAGATAGATAGATGGTGTGTAGGGAGGGTGAGTGGGAGGGAGGGATAGATAGATAGATAGATAGATGGTGTGTAGGGAGGGTGAGTGGGAGGGATGGGATAGATAGATAGGATAGATAGATAGATGGTGTGTAGGGAGGGTGAGTGGGAGGGAGGGATGGATAGATAGATAGATAGATAGATGGTGTGTAGGGAGGGTGAGTGGGAGGGAGGGATGGATAGATAGATAGATAGATAGATAGATGGTGTGTAGGGAGGGTGAGTGAGTGGGAGGGAGGGATAGATAGATAGATAGATAGATAGATAGATAGGATAGGATGAGATAGATAGATAGATAGATAGATAGATAGATGGTGTGTAGGGAGGGTGAGATGATAGATAGAGATAGATAGATAGATAGATAGATAGATAGATAGATAGATAGATGGTGTGTAGGGAGGGTGAGTGGGAGGGAGGAGATAGATAGATAGATAGATAGATAGATAGATAGATGGTGTGTAGGGAGGGTGAGTGGGAGGGAGGGATGGAGAGGGAGGGATAGATAGATAGATGGTGTGTAGGGAGGGTGAGTGGGAGGGAGGATAGATAGATAGATAGATAGATAGATAGATAGATAGATAGATAGATGGTGTGTAGGGAGGGTGAGTGGGAGGGAGGGATAGATAGATAGATAGATAGATAGATAGATAGATAGATGGGTGAGGGAGGGTGAGTGGGAGGGAGGGATAGAGAGTGGGAGGGAGAGGATAGGATAGATAGATAGATAGATGGTGTGTAGGGAGGGTGAGTGGAGTGGGAGGGAGGGATGGATAGATAGATAGATAGATAGATAGATAGATAGATGGTGTGTAGGGAGGGTGAGTGGGAGGGAGGGATAGATAGATAGATAGATAGATAGATAGATAGATAGATAGATGGTGTGTAGGGAGGGTGAGTGGGAGGGAGGGATGGGATAGATAGATAGATAGATGGTGTGTAGGGAGGGTGAGTGGGGGAGGGATGGAGAGAGGGAGGGATGGATAGATAGATAGATGATGGTGTGTAGGGAGGGTGAGTGGGAGGGAGGGAGGAGGGAGGGATAGATAGATAGATAGGGTGTGTAGGGAGGGATGAGATGATAGGAGGGAGGGAGGGGAGTGGGAGGGATGGAGATAGATAGATAGATAGATAGATGGTGTGTAGGGAGGATAGATGGAGTGGGAGGGATAGATAGATAGATAGATAGATAGATGGTGTGTAGGGAGGGTGAGTGGGAGGGAGGGATGGATAGATAGATAGATAGATGGTGTGTAGGGAGGGTGAGTGGGAGGGAGGGAGAGAGGGAGGGATAGATAGATAGATGGTGTGTAGGGAGGGTGAGTGGGAGGGAGGGATGGATGGATAGATAGATAGATGGTGTGTAGGGAGGGTGAGTGGGAGGGGGATGGATAGATAGATAGATAGATAGATAGATAGATAGATGGTGTGTAGGGAGGGTGAGTGGGAGGGAGGGATGGATAGATAGATAGATAGATAGATAGATAGATGGTGTGTAGGGAGGGATAGATAGATAGATAGATGGTGTGTAGGGAGGGGATGGGAGGGAGGGATGGATAGATAGATAGATAGATAGATAGATGGTGTGTAGGGAGGGTGAGTGGGAGGGGAGGGATGGATAGATAGATAGATAGATAGATAGATGGTGTGTAGGGAGGGTGAGTGGGAGGGAGGGATAGATAGATAGATAGATAGATGGTGTGTAGGGAGGGTGAGGAGGGATGAGTGGGAGGATGGATAGATAGATAGATAGATGGTGAGGTAGGGAGGGTGAGTGGGAGGGAGGGATAGATAGGATAGATAGATAGATGGGAGAGATAGATAGATGGTGTGTAGGGAGGGTGAGTGGGAGGGAGGGATGGATAGATAGATAGATAGATAGATGGTGTGTAGGGAGGGGGAGGGAGGGAGGGAGAGAGGATGAGGGATAGATAGATAGATGGTGTGTAGGGAGGGTGAGTGGGAGGAGGGATGGGATGGATAGATAGATAGATGGTGTGTAGGGAGGGTGAGGGGGAGGGATAGGATAGATGGATAGATAGATAGATAGATGGTGTGTAGGGAGGGTGAGTGAGTGGAGGGGATGGATAGATAGATATAGATAGATAGATAGATAGATAGATAGATA
>NW_025761736.1:0-2390 GCF_021184085.1 Oncorhynchus gorbuscha
TCAAATCAAATCAAATCAAATCAAATTTATTTATATAGCCCTTCGTACATCAGCTGATATCTCAAAGTGCTGTACAGAAACCCAGCCTAAAACCCCAAACAGCAAACAATGCAGGTGTAAAAGCACGGTGGCTAGGAAAAACTCCCTAGAAAGGCCAAAACCTAGGAAGAAACCTAGAGAGGAACCGGGCTATGTGGGGTGGCCAGTCCTCTTCTGGCTGTGCCGGGTAGAGATTATAACAGAACATGACCAAGATGTTCAAATGTTCATAAATGACCAGCATGGTCAAATAATAATAAGGCAGAACAGTTGAAACTGGAGCAGCAGCACAGTCAGGTGGACTGGGGACAGCAAGGAGCCATCATGTCAGGTAGTCCTGGGGCACGGTCCTAGGGCTCAGGTCCTCCGAGAGAGAGAAAGAAAGAGAAATTAGAGAGCATATGTGGGGTGGCCAGTCCTCTTCTGGCTGTGCCGGGTGGAGATTATAACAGAACGTGGCCAAGATGTTCAAATGTTCATAAATGACCAGCATGGTTGAATAATAGTAAGGCAGAACAGTTGAAACTGGAGCAGGAGCATGGCCAGGTGGACTGGGGACAGCAAGGAGTCCTCATGTCAGGTAGTCCTGGGACATGGTCCTAGGGCCCAGGCCAGTTGAAACTGGAGCAGCAGCATGGCCAGGTGGACTGGGGACAGCAAGGAGTCATCATGTCAGGTAGTCCTGGGGCATGGTTCTAGGGCTCAGGTCCTCCGAGAGAGAGAAAGAAAGAGAGAAGGAGAGAATTAGAGAACGCACACTTAGATTTACACAGGACACCTGAATAGGACAGGAGAAGTACTCCAGATAAACAAACTGACCCTAGCCCCCGACACATAAACTACTGCAGCATAAATACTGGAGGCTGAGACAGGAGGGGTCAGGAGACACTGTGGCCCCATCCGAGGACACCCCCGGACAGGGCCAAACAGGAAGGATATAACCCCACCCACTTTGCCAAAGCACAGCCCCCACACCACTAGAGGGAAATCTTCAACCACCAACTTACCATCCTGAGACAAGGCCGAGTATAGCCCACAAAGATCTCCGACACGGTACAACCCAAGGGGGGGGAACCCAGACAGGCCGACCACAACAGTGAATCAACCCACCCAGGTGACGCACCCCCCAGGGACGGCACGAGAGAGCCCCAGCAAGCCAGTGACTCAGCCCCCGTAACAGGGTTAGAGGCAGAGAATCCCAGTGGAAAAAGGGGAACCGGCCAGGCAGAGACAGCAAGGGCGGTTCGTTGCTCCAGAGCCTTTCCGTTCACCTTCCCACTCCTGGGCCAGACTACACTAATCATATGACCCACTGAAGAGATGAGTCTTCAGTAAAGACTTAAAAAGGTTGAGACCGAGTTTGCGTCTCTGACATGGGTAGGCAGACCGTTCCATAAAAATGGAGCTCTATGGGGAAAGCCCTGCCTCCAGCTGTTTGCTTAGAAATTCTAGGGACAATTAGGAGGCCTGCGTCTTGTGACCGTAGCGTACGTATAGGTATATGCGGCAGGACCAAATCAGAGAGGTAGGTAGGAGCAAGCCCATGTAATGCAGTAATGCTTTGTAGGTTAGCAGTAAAACCTTGAAATCAGCCCTTGCTTTGACAGGAAGCCAGTGTAGAGGCTAGCACTGGAGTAATATGATCAAATTTTTTGGTTCTAGTCAGGATTCTAGCAGCCGTATTTAGCACTAACTGAAGTTTATTTAGTGCTTTATCCGGGTAGCCGGAAAATAGAGCATTGCAGTAGTCTAACCTAGAAGTGACAAAAGCATGGATTAATTTTTCTGCATCATTTTTGGACAGAAAGTTTCTGATTTTTGCAATGTTACGTAGATGGAAAAAGCTGTCCTCGAAATGGTCTTGATATGTTCTTCAAAAAGAGATCAGGGTCAGAGTAACGCCGAGGTCCTTCACAGTTTTATTTGAGGCGACTGTACAGCCATTAAGATTAATTGTCAGATTCAACAGAAGATCTCTTTGTTTCTTGGGACCTAGAACAAGCATCTCTGTTTGTCGAGTTTAATAGTAGAAAGTTTGCAGCCATCCACTTCCTTATGTCACAAACACATGCTTCTAGGAGGGCAATTTTTGGTGCTTCACCATGTTTCATTGAAATGTACAGCTGTGTCATCCGCATAGCAGTGAAAGTTTACATTATGTTTTGAATAACATCCCCAAGAGGTAAAATATATAGTGAAAACAATAGTGGTCCTAAAACAGAACCTTGAGGAACACCGAAATGTACAGTTGATTTGTCAGAGGACAAACCATTCACAGAGACAAACTGATATCTTTCCGACAGATAAGACCTAAACCAGGCCAGAACATGTCCGTGTAGACCAATTTGGGT
>NW_025761737.1:0-2389 GCF_021184085.1 Oncorhynchus gorbuscha
CTCAGTTCACCTGTACATACAGTAGGCCTAGGGTATACTCAGTTCACCTCTTCCTACAGTAGGCCTAGGGTATACTCTGTTCACCTCTTCCTACAGTAGGCCTAGGGTATACTCAGTTCACCTGTTCCTACAGTAGGCCTAGGGTATACTCAGTTCACCTGTTCCTACAGTAGGCCTAGGGTATACTCAGTTCACCTGTACATACAGTAACCCCAGGTTACACTCAGTTCACCTGTACATACAGTAACCCCAGGTTACACTCAGTTCACCTGTTCCTACAGTAGGCCTAGGGTATACTCAGTTCACCTGTTCCTACAGTAACCCCAGGTTACACTCAGTTCACCTGTACATACAGTAACCCCAGGTTACACTCAGTTCACCTGTTCCTACAGTAGGCCTAGGGTATACTCTGTTCACCTGTTCCTACAGTAACCCCAGGTTACACTCAGTTCACCTGTACATACAGTAACCCCAGGTTACACTCAGTTCACCTGTACATACAGTAACTCCAGGTTACACTCAGTTCACCTGTTCCTACAGTAACCCCAGGTTACACTCAGTTCACCTGTACATACAGTAACCCCAGGTTACACTCAGTTCACCTGTTCCTACAGTAACCCCAGGTTACACTCAGTTCACCTGTACATACAGTAACCCCAGGTTACACTCAGTTCACCTGTTCCTACAGTAGGCCTAGGGTATACTCAGTTCACCTGTACATACAGTAGGCCTAGGGTATACTCAGTTCACCTGTACATACAGTAGGCCTAGGGTATACTCAGTTCACCTCTTCCTACAGTAGAGTCAGTGGTTAGTGAAAGGAAAACACACAGGCTGAATCTCAAATAGCACCCTATTCCTAGTATATTTGTGTCACAACTATATATATTTTCAAAGTTCGCTGCCTCAGTTTGTATGGTGGCAATTTGCATATACTCCAGAATGTTATGAAGAGTGATCAGATAAACTGCAATTATTTGCAAAGTCCCTCTTTGCCATGTAAATGAACTGAATCCCCAAAAAACATTTCCACTGCATTTCAGCCCTGCAACAAAAGGACCAGCTGACATCATGTCAGTGATTCCCTCGTTCACATAGGTGTGAGTATTGATGAGGACAAGGCTGGAGATCACTCTGTCATGCTGATTGAATTCGTATAACAGACTGGAAGCTGGAGGGTGGTGGGTGGTGCTTGGAATCATTGTTCTTCCTCTATCAGCCATGGTTACCCTCAAGGAGACACGTCATCATTGCTTTGCACAAAAAGGGCTTCACAGGGAAGGATATTGCTGACAGTAAGATTGCACCTAAATCAACCATTTATCGGATCACGGCGCCCAAGAAATTCCAACAAGCGCCAGGACCGTCTCCTAAAGTTGATTCAGCTGCGGGATCGGGGCACCACCAGTACAGACCTTGCTCAGGAATGGCAGCAGGCAGGTGTGAGTGCATCTGCACGCATTCCGCATGGTGAGGCAAAGACCTTTGGAGGATGGCCTGGTGTCAAGAAGGGCAGCAAAGAAGCCACTTCCTTCCAGGAAAAACATCAGGGACAGACTGATATTCTGCAAAAGGTACAGGGATTGGACTGCTGAGGACTGGGGTAAAGTCATTTTCTCAGATGAATCCCCTTTCTGATTGTTTGGGGCATCCGAAAAAAAGCTTGTCTGGAGAAGACCAGGTGAGTGCTACCATCAGTCCTGTGTCATGCCAACAGTAAAGCATCCTGAGACCATTCATGTGTGGGGTTGCATCTCAGCCAAGGGAGTGGGCTCACTCACAATTTTGCCTAAGAACACAGCCATGAATAAAGAGTGGTACCAACACATCCTCCGAGAGCAATTTCTCCCAACCATCCAGGAACATTTTGGTGATGAACAATGCCTTTTCCAGCATGATGGTGCACCTTGCCTTAAGGCAAAAGTGATAACTAAAGTGGCTCGGGGAACAAAACCTCTATATTTTGGGTCCATGGCCAGGAAACTCCCCAGAAATGAATCCCATTGAGAACTTGTGGTCAATCCTCAAGAGGCGGGTGGACAAACATAAACCCAAAAATTCTGACAAACTCCAAGCATCAGAGCTGTGCCTAATGTCCCACACTCTTGTTCCTCAGAGCTGTGCCTAATGTCCCACCCTCTTGTTCCTCAGAGCTGCGCCTAATGTCCCACACTCTTGTTCCTCAGAGCTGCGCCTAATGTCCCACACTCTTGTTCCTCAGCTGTGCCTAATGTCCCACACTGTTGTCCCTCAGAGCTGTGCCTAATGTCCCACACTGTTGTCCCTCAGAGCTGTGCCTAATGTCCCACACTGTTGTCCCTCAGCTGTGCCAAATGTCCCACACTGCTGTCCCTCAGAGCTGTGCCTAATGTCCCACACTCTTGATCCT
>NW_025761738.1:0-2385 GCF_021184085.1 Oncorhynchus gorbuscha
TCCCTCAGGAGACCATCCACCACCTCATCAGGAGCATGCCCAGGCGTTGTAGGGAGGTCATACAGGCACGTGGAGGCCACACACACTACTGAGCCTCATTTTTACTTGTTTTACGGACATTACATCAAAGTCGGATCAGCCTGTAGTGTGGTTTTCCACTTTAATTTTGAGTGTGACTCCAAATCCAGAACTCCATCCATGGGTTGATAAATTTGATTTCCATTGATAATTTTTGTGTGATTTTGTTGTCAGCGCATTCAACTATGTAAATAAAAAAGTATTTAATAACAATATTTAATTGTTGTGTAGGATGTGTTATCTTAGTTTTCCCTTTATTTTTTTGAGCAGTGTATATTGTCCTGCTAATAACAGGGTTGATAAAATATCTGTGAGAATATCCAACGGGATTTTATATAGTTCTACTAAATGAATAATAATTGCTTTGTTTAAAAAATATATATATTTTGGAGATTATTTCATTTTCAAATAACGTAAAATGAGGGAGAAAAATACCATTCTTGAACATGGGGTGAGACATGTTTTTAGAGGGAGAGAAACCAAAAACCGACAATCATCTCATGGGTTTCCCAGTCGAGGACGGCACGGGTATGTAGCAACGCAGCTTGCACTGGTATTCAGTGTCTTAGACCGTTGCGCTACTCAGGCGCTGTATAACGTGACCGGTCGTGAGTGGCCTACAGTACTACAGTAAAACCAAAATAATCCTAACAAAATAAAATAATAAAAACCTTAGTGTAACAACAATTTTAGTAAGTAATACTGAAGTTGTGCACAATTATCCGTTTCTATTTAGATTTAAGCCACCCATTCATTGTCAGTTAGAGACACAGTAGGACCCAAAAGCATGATCAGTGCTCTAACTCCCCCTTGCGCTGGTCTGGAGCAATGAAGTGGTGACGCAGGGTACCGCACTAAACCACAAATTACCTCTAAGTCCCGAAGCCTAATCGCAAAACTTTTAGTGGAACAACCACTGTATGCTGAGCCCTTGTTGGCTGCTTTTCCTTCACTCTGCGGTCCGACTCATCCCAAACCATCTCAATGTGGTTGAGGTCGGGGGATTGTGTAGGCCAGGTCATCTGATGCAGCACTCCATCACTCTCCTTCTTGGTCAAATAGCCCTTACACAGCCTGGAGGTTTGTTGGGTCATTGTGTTGTTGAAAAACAAATTATAGTCACACTAACCACAAACCAGATGGGATGGCTTTGCTGCAGAATTATGTGGTAGACATGCTGGTTAAGTGTGCATTGAATTCAAAATAAATCACTGACAGTGTCACCAGCAAAGCACCATCACACCTCCTCCTCCATGTTTCACGGTGGAAACCACACATGCAGAGATCATCCGCTCACAAAGACATGGCGGTTGGAACCAAAAAAAACGCAAATTTCGACTCATCAGACCAAAGGACAGATTTCCACCAGTCTAATGTTTATTGCTGTAATGCTCCGGGTGTCGTGGGTGTGAAGTCAAATGCAGGAGACAGAGTTCAATGCTGTGCGTCTTTTAATAGCACCAACGCACCACAGGGTGCTCACAAAAGTTACGTTCCCAAAACACAGGGAATCAAAAAATACAATACACGACTAGGCACTAACACGTACCTTTACAACAGAGCCGAAGTTTACAATGAAATAATCCCGCACAACAACCAGGCGGGCCGGCTGACTAATAAAGACAAACTAATTAACATAAACAGGTGCTACCACTAAACATACAAGGAGGGGGAGGAAAAACAATCAGTGGCAGCTAATAGGCCGGTGACGACGACCGCCGAGCTCCACCCGCCCGGGAAGGGGAAACACCCTCGGTCGAACTCGTGACAATTGCCCTTGTTTCTTGGCCCAAGCAAGTCTCTTCTTCTTATTGGTGTCCCTTAGTAATGGTTTCTTTGCACTAATTCAAAGCATTTATTTTGGCTACATTCTGAGGTGCAGTTACTCTAATGAACTTATCCTCTGCAGCAGAGGTAACTCTGGGACTTCCGTTCCTGTGGCGGTTCTCATGAGAGCCCGTTTCATCATAGCGCTTGATGGTTTTTGCGACTGCACTTGAAGAAACTTTCGAAGTTCTTAAAATTTTCCGCATTGACAGACCTTCATGTCTTAAAGTAATGATGGCCTGTCGTTTCTCTTTGCTTATTTGTTCTTATTTGTTCTTGCCATAATATGGACTTTCACCAAATAGGGCTATCTTCTGTTTACCACCCCTACATGGTCACAACACAACTGATTGGCTCAAACACATTGTGGAGGAAAGAAATTCTGCAAAATAACTTTTAACAAACCTCATGAAGCTGGTTGAGAGAATGCCAAGAGTGTGCAAAGTTGTCATCAAGCCAAAAGGATGGCTACTTTGAAGA
>NW_025761739.1:0-2384 GCF_021184085.1 Oncorhynchus gorbuscha
ACTAATCAGTTATCACATAATCTCTAGTTATCAATACTAACTTCTAGTCATATCAATACTAATCTCTAGTTATCACTACTAGCATTCTAGATATCATCACTTCAACTTCTAGTTATCACCAGTAATATCAGTCACTAACTCTAGTTATCATACATCTAGCTCTAGTTATTACCAGTATATCATCAATAAGCTAGCATCACTAGCTTATCATCACTAACTCTAGTTATCATCAGTAATATCATCACTAACTCTAGTTATCATCAGTAACATTATCTACTAATCTCTAGTTATCATCACTAACTCTAGTTATCATCAGTAATATCATCACTATCTCTAGTTATCATCACTAACTCTAGTTATCATCACTAACTCTAGTTATCATCACTAACTCTAGTTATCATCACTAACTCTAGTTATCATCACTAACTCTAGTTATCATCAGTAATATCATCACTAACTCCAGTTATCATCAGTAATATCATCACTAACTCTAGTTATCATCACTAACTCTAGTCATCATCACTAACTCTAGTTATCATCAGTAATATCATCACTAACTCTAGTTATCATCAGTAATATCATCACTAACTCTAGTTATCATCAGTAATATCAACACTATCTCTAGTTATCATCACTATCTCTAGTTATCAACACTATCTCTAGTCATCATCACTATCTCTAGTTATCAACACTAACTCTAGTCATCATCACTAACTCTAGTTATCATCAGTAATATCATCACTAACTCTAGTTATCATCACTAACTCTAGTTATCATCAGTAATATCATCACTAACTCTAGTCATCATCACTATCTCTAGTTATCATCAGTAATATCATCACTAACTCTAGTCATCATCACTAACTCTAGTTATCATCACTAACTCTAGTTATCATCAGTAATATCATCCCTATCTCTAGTTATCATCACTAACTCTAGTTATCATCACTAACTCTAGTTATCATCACTAACTCTAGTTATCATCAGTAATATCATCACTAACTCTAGTTATCATCAGTAATATCATCACTAACTCTAGTTATCATCACTAACTCTAGTTATCATCAGTAATATCATCACTAACTCTAGTTATCATCAGTAATATCATCACTAACTCTAGTTATCATCAGTAATATCATCACTAACTCTAGTTATCATCACTAACTCTAGTTATCAATACTAACTCTAGTTATCATCAGTAATATCATCACTAACTCTAGTTATCGTCAGTAATAACATCACTAACTCTAGTTATCATCAGTAATATCATCACTAACTCTAGTTATCATCACTAACTCTAGTTATCATCAGTAATATCATCACTAACTCTAGTTATCATCAGTAATATCATCACTAACTCTAGTTATCATCACTAACTCTAGTCATCATCACTAACTCTAGTTATCATCAGTAATATCATCACTAACTCTAGTTATCATCAGTAATATCATCACTAACTCTAGTTATCATCACTATCTCTAGTTATCATCACTATCTCTAGTTATCAACACTATCTCTAGTCATCATCACTATCTCTAGTTATCAACACTAACTCTAGTCATCATCACTTACTCTAGTTATCATCAGTAATATCATCACTAACTCTAGTTATCATCACTATCTCTAGTTATCATCAGTAATATCATCACTAACTCTAGTCATCATCACTAACTCTAGTTATCATCACTAACTCTAGTTATCATCACTAACTCTAGTTATCATCACTAACTCTAGTTATCATCAGTAATATCATCTATCTCTAGTTATCATCACTAACTCTAGTTATCATCACTAACTCTAGTTATCATCACTAACTCTAGTTATCATCACTAACTCTAGTTATCATCAGTAATATCATCACTAACTCTAGTTATCATCAGTAATATCATCACTAACTCTAGTTATCATCACTAACTCTAGTTATCATCAGTAATATCATCACTAACTCTAGTTATCATCACTAACTCTAGTTATCATCACTAACTCTAGTTATCATCACTAACTCTAGTTATCATCACTAACTCTAGTTATCATCACTAACTCTAGTCATCATCACTAACTCTAGTCATCATCACTAACTCTAGTTATCAATCACTAACTCTAGTTATCATCAGTAATATCATCACTAACTCTAGTTATCATCACTAACTCTAGTTATCATCAGTAATATCATCACTAACTCTAGTTATCATCACTAACTCTAGTTATCATCAGTAATATCATCACTAACTCTAGTTATCATCAGTAATATCATCACTAACTCTAGTTATCGTCACTTAACTCTAGTTTATCATCAGTAATATCATCACTAACTCTGGTTATCATCAGTAAGTATCATCCACTAAGCTCTAGTTATCATCAGTAATATCATCACTAACTCTAGT
>NW_025761740.1:0-2383 GCF_021184085.1 Oncorhynchus gorbuscha
TTCTACTTCCAGCTTTAATTGTGTGGGGTTAATCTTTATTGATACAGGAAGTGACATAAAGTTCTACTTCCAGCTTTAATTGTGTGGGGTTAATCTTTATTGATACAGGAAGTGACATAAAGTTCTACTTCCAGCTTTAATTGTGTGGGGTTAATCTTTATTGATACAGGAAGTGACATAAAGTTCTACTTCCAGCTTTAATTGTGTGGG
This sequence comes from Oncorhynchus gorbuscha, assembly GCF_021184085.1. Taxonomy (NCBI): domain Eukaryota; kingdom Metazoa; phylum Chordata; class Actinopteri; order Salmoniformes; family Salmonidae; genus Oncorhynchus; species Oncorhynchus gorbuscha. Next base: position 211 of record NW_025761740.1, read on the forward strand.
GTTAAGCTTTATTGATACAGGAAGTGACATACAGTTCGACTTCCAGCGGCGGATGGCAATCCATCCACTTGTACTTGGACCCTCAATTTACACAAGGAATCAAGGAAAGTTGCATTAGTCAACCCAGCCTGGTAAATTTGGGGATTATGGAGACAGGCGTGTGTTGGGGCACAGTTCTTATTTAAATTCTGCCTGTAGATTCACAACAACACCTCAGCCTAGTCAACAGTATTTTACTTTAATTGCCATAATCTGTGAAGGCGAGAAACACCACTCACTCCCTCTGTTTGTTTTGACTATAGTCGACCTGTCTCACACACATACACACTACAACACACATAAACACAGAAACACACACACACTCTACAACACACACACACAACACACACACAAACACAAAAACACACACACACATACACTCACACGCAAACAAACATATACACACCCATCCTATTTTGTATGTGTGTGTGTGTGTGTGTGTGTGTGTGTGTGTGTGTGTGTGTGTGTGTGTGTGTGTGTGTGTGTGTGTGTGTGTGTGTGTGTGTGTGTGTGTGTGTGTGTGTGTGTGTGTGTGTGTGTGTGTGTGTGTGTGTGTGTGTACGAACTTGTGTGTTTGGCAGCCAGTGTGTCTGTACAACCAATGTGCCACATTCTGTCATCAAATATTTGAATTGTGCATCTGAAAACGACTGTTTGGATTGTATCCACAAGAGGTGTGGTGTCTAATTGCATCGGCATCCATGGTGACTCATTCACAAATGAGTATATTGAGTGATCTACTGCATAATAATCGCTGTAATTAAATATATTCCTGTACTAACTGATATTCTATGCATTATAGACTATCTACAGAAAACGGACTGTCAGAAGAAAATACGATTTTGATTGATAAAATAGCTGTAGTAATCAGATTTTATTTTCTCCATTAGTCAAGTTGGTGTAGGCTATTCCCAGAAGTTAAAGCAACAATAAAAAACATGACTGAAAGTCGATCTCGGATGGACTGTCTGGGAAGAAGTTAACTTCCCCTTTCTTATCAGAAAGAAAGCCACGACCGTCATCATTTTAGGAAAAGAGGATCATTTTGTACGTGTCTTAAATAGTGTGACCAATTCCAGTCTCCTTGAGTAGAAGTCTTAGGTCCTCACGAGGATCATTTTGATGTAGAAAGACTGAGAAGCTTAGTTCTGATGACTTTTTAAAGGGACATTGTACTCCAAAATTAATTAAAAACACTATCTGAAAAAATAATCTCTCTCCAGAATTAACATATTGATAAAAAATTATTTTATAGTTTTCCACAATTGTTTCCACACATTTGCTGAATCTTTGGGCCATCTTTGGGCCATTCCTAAAACTCTAGACACAAAACACAAAACCGCAAAATGCAAACTCTACAAATCTCTAGCAAAAGCAAACACTGTTTTATCTCTTTCCAAAAATCATGCTACACACATTGAGGGTGAACACATTACCTGCAATCAGTCAAACGCTCCCTAAAACACTTTCAGCGAGCAGGCCTTTCTCATCGACATGGCCTGGGTATCCTGGAAGGATATTGACCTCATTCCGTCAGTAGAGGTTGCCTGGTTATTCTTTAAAAGTGCTTCCCTCACCATCTTAAATAATCATCCCGCATTCAAAAAATGTTGAACTAAGAACAGAAATAGCCCTTGGTTCACTCCAGACTTGACTGCCCTTGACCAGCATAAAAACATCCTCTGGCGTACTGCATTAGCATCGAATTGCCCCCGCGATATGCAACTTTTCATAGAAGTTAGGAACCAATATATACAGGCAGTTAGGAAAGAAAAGGCTAGCATTTTCAAACAGAAATTTGCATCCTGTAGCACAAACTCAAAAAAGTTATAGGACACTGTAAAGTCCATGGGGAATAAAAACACCTTCTCCCAGTTGTCCACTGCACTGAGGCTACGATAATTGAGACTTTCAATAAGCACTTTTATACGACTGGCCATGCTTTCCACCTGGCTACTCCTACCCCGGTTAGCAGCTCTGCACCCCCCACAGCAACTTGCTCAAGCCTCCCCATTTCTGCTTCGCCCAAATCCAGAGCAGATGTTCTGAAAGAGCTGCAAAATCTGGACCCCTACAAAATCAGCTGGGACAGACAATCTAGACACTCTCTAAAATTATCCGCCTCAATTGTTGC
>NW_025761741.1:0-2380 GCF_021184085.1 Oncorhynchus gorbuscha
CCTTCCAAAACATTTAAATGCTTCCATTTAAACCACTCGAGTGTTGCTTTAGTAGTATGCTTAGGGTAATTGTCCTGCTGGAAGGTGAACCTCTGTCCCAGTCTCAAATCTCTGGAAGACAAATGGGTTTCCTTCAAGGATTTCCCTGTATTTAGTGCCATCCATCATTCCTTCAATTCTGACCAATTTCCCAGCCCCTCATCCCCACAGCATGATGCTGCCAGCACCATGCTTCACTGTGGGGATGGTATTCTCGGGGTGAGGAGAGGTGTTGGGTTTGCGTCAGACATAGCTTTTTTCCTTGATGGCCAAAAAGCTCAATTTTAGTCTCATCTGACCAGAGTGCCGCCTTCCATATGTTTGGGGAGTCTCCCACACGCCTTTTGGCGAACACCAAAAGTGTTTGCTTATTTTTTCTGGCCACTCTTCCGTAAAGTCCAGCTCTGTGGAGTATACGGCTTAAAGTGGTCCTATGGACAAATACTCCAGTCTCTGCTGTGGAGCTTTGCAGCTCCTTCAGGGTTATCTTTGGTCTCTCTGTTGCCTCTCTGATTAATGCCCTCCTTGCCTGGTCTGTGAGTTTGTTGTGGCAGGTTTGTTGTGGTGCCATATTATTTCCATTTTTTAATAATGGATTTAATGGTGCTTCGTGGGATGTTCAAAGTTTCTGATATTTTTTATAACCTAACCCTGAACTTTGTCCCTGACCTGTTTGGAGAGCTCCTTGGTCTTCATGGTGCCACTTGCTTGGTGGTGCCCATTGCTTAGTGGTGTTGCAGACTCAGGGGCCTTTTCAGAACAGGTGTGTATATACATATATATATACACACACTGAGATCATGTGACACTTAAAGTCCACCTGTGTGCAATTTCTCTGAAGCCAGGGGGCTTCAGAGAAAAGGAGGTGAATACATATGCACGCACCACTTTTCTAGTTATCATTTTTTTGAAACATCCTATTTTTTCATTTCACTACACCGATTTGGATGATTTTGTGTAGGTCCATTACGTGAAATCCAAATATAAATCAATTTCAATTAGTGTAGAAAAAGCCCATAGAGTTGGTGGAAGAATCTTTTAATTCAAGGCCACTTGCTCACCTGGACCAGGAGTGCTTTAATTAGGTCAGGTGGAAATATCCCACAGATCTCAACTCCATAAAAGGAGGAAATCGCCATCGCCCATCTTGCTGCTTTCTCTTCCTTAACTCAGACTAATCCGACTCTGTTACCTTTCATCTGAACTATCTGTTGCGATCAGGAGAGTGGGCCATCAGTTATTGTTTATAGTTATTAACGCGGAGTGCGGCTTGGAGCGCATGCTTCAAACCTATTGTGTAATGTGAATGGTCAATGATCACGGCCCTACGGATCATCACAGGCCAATTATGCCATCGATATATGCTTAATATGTAATGAAGTTACATGTACACATGAAGACACTTGGAAGGGTGTTATATTAAACGTCATTGTTTGCTGAACTGATCGATTCTGATATCAAACTAATAGAGATTGCCGTTGAATAACCCGATCACTCTTTGTATTCTTCTAATGATTATGATAAATAGATACGAGCATAAATGACTCAGGATGATTCCATTGACTTCTTAATGAACTGGATTATTGAATTCCCTAATTATGTTAATAATGAATGATTGTTATGACTTGATCTTTGCGATTATGAGTTTGATTGGATACATGTTATTCTGTTTCCTTTGTGATGCAGCACAGACTACTCAGTAAATATACCACTTTATGGTTAAAGGAATTCCTGCCTCAGTCTCATCCATTCCTCTGTCACCTGATCACCTGTTCACCTTCACTGTCAGTCATCCTATCATCCAGCTACCCACACAGATTCCACAAAGCTTTCATACAGTTGTAATGCAACTAGGAAACATGCCTTTTGCAAGGCACTCTAACAGAGGGATGAGAGGTCCTAAACCATGCCAGGATAATGCACTGCACAATCATAACAGACCCTATAAGGGGATGATGAGAAGTCTTAAACCATGCCAGGATAATGCACTGCACATCATAACAGAGACCCTATAAGGGGATGAGAGGTCCTAAACCATGCCAGGATAATGCACTGCACATCATAACAGAGAGCCTATAAGGGGATGAGAGGTCCTAAACCATGCCAGGATAATGCACTGCACACCATAACAGAGACCCTATAAGGGGATGAGAGGTCCTAAACCATGCCAGGATAATGCACTGCACATCATAACAGAGACCCTATAAGGGGATGAGAGGTCCTAAACGATGCCAGGATAATGCACTGCACACCATAACAGAGACCCTATAAGGGGATGATGAGAGGTCTTAAACGATGCCAGGATAATGTACTGCACATCATAACAGAGACCCTATAAGGG
>NW_025761742.1:0-2379 GCF_021184085.1 Oncorhynchus gorbuscha
GCCTATTCAACAGAGCCTCCAGACTAGCCAAACCTATTCAACAGTCTCCAGACTAGCCAAGCCTATTCAACAGAGCCTCCAGACTAGCCAAGCCTATTCAACAGAGTCTCCAGACTAGCCAAGCCTATTCAACAGAGCCTCCAGACTAGCCAAACCTATTCAACAGAGCCTCCAGACTAGCCAAGCCTATTCCAGAGTCTCCAGGCTAGCCAAGCCTATTCAACAGTCTCCAGACGAGCCAAACCTATTCAACAGAGTCTCCAGACTAGCCAAGCCTATTCAACAGAGCCTCCAGACGAGCCAAACCTATTCAACAGTCTCCAGACTAGCCAAGCCTATTCAACAGAGCCTCCAGACTAACCTATTCAATAGAGCCTCCAGACTAGCCAAACCTATTCAACAGAGCCTCCAGACTAGCCAAGCCTATTCAACAGAGTCTCCAGACGAGCCAAACCTATTCAACAGAGCCTCCAGACTAGCCAAGCCTATTCAACAGAGCCTCCAGACGAGCCAAACCTATTCAACAGAGCCTCCAGACGAGCCAAACCTATTCAACAGAGTCTCCAGACAAGCCAAACCTATTCAACAGAGCCCCAGAGTAGCCTATTCAACAGAGTCTCCAGACTAGCCAAGCCTATTCAACAGAGCCCCAGAGTAGCCTATTCAACAGAGCCTCCAGACTAGCCAAGCCTATTCAACAGAGCCCCAGAGTAGCCAACCTATTCAACAGAGCCTCCAGACTAGCCAAACCTATTCAACAGAGCCTCCAGACTAGCCTATTCAACAGAGCCTCCAGACTAGCCTATTCAACAGAGCCTCCAGACTAGCCTATTCAACAGAGCCTCCAGACTAGCCTATTCAACAGAGCCTCCAGACTAGCCTATTCAACAGAGCCTCCAGACTAGCCAAACCTGTTCAACAGAGCCTCCAGACTAGCCTATTCAACAGAGCCTCCAGACTAGCCCTATTCAACAGAGCCTCCAGACTAGCCTATTCAACAGAGCCTCCAGACTAGCCTATTCAACAGAGCCTCCAGACTAGCCTATTCAACAGAGCCTCCAGACTAGCCTATTCAACAGAGCCTCCAGACTAGCCTATTCAACAGAGCCTCCAGACTAGCCAAACCTATTCAACAGAGCCTCCAGACTAGCCAAACCTATTCAACAGAGCCTCCAGACTAGCCAAACCTATTCAACAGAGCCTCCAGACTAGCCTATTCAACAGAGCCTCCAGACTAGCCTATTCAACAGAGCCTCCAGACTAGCCTATTCAACAGAGCCTCCAGACTAGCCTATTCAACAGAGCCTCCAGACTAGCCAAGCCTATTCAACAGAGCCTCCAGACTAGCCAAGCCTATTCAACAGAGCCTCCAGACTAGCCAAGCCTATTCAACAGAGCCTCCAGACTAGCCAAGCCTATTCAACAGAGCCTCCAGACTAGCCAAGCCTATTCAACAGAGCCTCCAGACTAGCCAAGCCTATTCAACAGAGCCTCCAGACTAGCTAGCCTATTCAACAGAGCCTCCAGACTAGCCAAGCCTATTCAACAGAGCCTCCAGACTAGCCAAGCCTATTCAACAGAGCCTCCAGACTAGCCAAGCCTATTCAACAGAGCCTCCAGACCAGCCAAGCCTATTCAACAGAGCCTCCAGACTAGCCAAACCTATTCAACAGAGCCTCCAGACTAGCCAAGCCTATTCAACAGAGTCTCCAGGCTAGCCAAGCCTATTCAACAGAGCCTCCAGACTAGCCAAGCCTATTCAACAGAGCCTCCAGACTAGCCAAGCCTATTCAACAGAGCCTCCAGACTAGCCAAGCCTATTCAACAGAGCCTCCAGACTAGCCAAGCCTATTCAACAGAGCCTCCAGACTAGCCAAGCCTATTCAACAGAGCCTCCAGACTAGCCAAACCTATTCAACAGAGCCTCCAGAGCTAGCCTATTCAACAGAGCCCCAGACCAGCTAGCCTATTCAACAGAGCCTCCAGAGCTAGCCTATTCAACAGAGCCTCCAGACTAGCCAAGCCTATTCAACAGAGCCTCCAGACTAGCCAAGCCTATTCAACAGAGCCTCCAGACTAGCCAAGCCTATTCAACAGAGCCTCCAGACTAGCCTATTCAACAGAGCCTCCAGACTAGCCAAGCCTCAACAGCCTATTCAACAGAGCCTCCAGACTAGCCAAGCCTATTCAACAGAGCCTCCAGACTAGCCAAGCCTATTCAACAGAGCCTCCAGACTAGCCAAGCCTATTCAACAGAGCCTCCAGACTAGCCAAGCCTATTCAACAGAGCCTCCAGACTAGCCAAACCTATTCAACAGAGCCTCCAGACTAGCCAAGCCTATTCAACAGAGCCTCCAGACTAGCCAAACCTATTCAACA
>NW_025761744.1:0-2377 GCF_021184085.1 Oncorhynchus gorbuscha
ACCCTTTTCCTCTCTCTCTCTTTCTCGCTCGCTCGCTCGCTCTCTCTCTGTTTCTTTCACCCTTTTCCTCTCTCTCTCTCTCTCTCGCTCGCTCTCTCTCTGTTTCTTTCACCCTTTTCCTCTCTCTCTCTCTTTCTATATCTCTTGCTCTCTCTCTCTCATTCACTGACTGACTCACTCACTCATTGCCAACCTGTCTAGGGTTTTGATGTACTTTGTAGGCAAACTATGATGCATCATTCCAATAGTCTTCCTTCCCCACTGTTGAAGGCTACTGTAGATACTGTTTGGATATAGGACTATTACTTTAACCGTAATGTACATTAGCTCTTCAACAGGAATGGCCTTCTGAGGTATGAATGACATGGGTACAGACTGCCAGCTACAAGGGATGTTAGTTTAATGTGCCAGACAGCATGTTGGCTTTTATTGTAAACAGGGCTCTGGTCAACATTACTGCACTATGTAGGGAATAGTGTGCCATTTGGGACATATTCATGCACTTTACTGGCTATCACACATACAAAAGCATTCATTCTTACAGCCACTATGAGATGTAATTCCCATTATAAAGCCATCTCTCTCTCTCCCCTGTCATATCCACTGAAAAGGGCTCTGGCCTGCCCCCACTCTGTACACACACACTGTGTTAGAGGATACAGCCAGACTATATGCCAGCTAAACTGCTGAGCAAACACTCCAGCATGCAGGCATACACATATACGCACCCACCCACACACACACACCCACACACACACACACATACACAAACAAACACCACCCAACCCCCCCCCCCCCCCCCCCCCCCATTTCTGCTTCAATTGTCGGCTGGGTCGAGTTCAGACAGGTGGGTCAGGGGGTATAAATTAGCCCGGATAGAGTCATGAGTGTCTAGCAGGCTATAGCATCAGTGCTCGGGGGCCAAAGGCGATGGAAGAATATAGCTACTGTAGAGATACTGTAGTTTTGGCCCTGGAGTGGGGAGTGTGGCTATAGCTGCCCCATATTATTCTGGGATACTGTAGAGTAGTGTATACTCATGGAAGGATATAGCTACTGTAGAGATACTGTAGTTTTGGCCCTGGAGTGGGGAGTGTGGCTATAGCTGCCCCATATTATTCTGGGATACTGTAGAGTAGTGTATACTCATGGAAGGATATAGCTACTGTAGAGATAGTGTAGATTATCCAGGGGTGAGTTGTGGCCTGGAGTGCAGTGTGTTCCTAGCCACCCCCATTCTCCCTGGGCTATGGTACAGATAGGTTTATTTGAGTCCTATGAATCCCAGTGTGAGTCATCAATAACCACAGGCTTTACAGAGTATTCTTCATTTAGGAGACCTAAAATTGCAACATTTTACTATGCAACTGTATTGCATAATGTTATGACTACTGTAGTACTCTGGAACTTTCTGTATAGTCTTTGGTATTTGTGATTCAGGCATTTCACCCTTTGTGAAATGTCATTATTTGGATGGTTGGATAGTTGGATCTTTGTCTCTCATTGTTTATGATACCTGTTGATTTTTCATCTGTACATTTTGTGTTTATTTTTTAATAATGCAGATAGATTGTAGTGTCCATAAATGCAATTGTCTGCATCATTTCCAATCCCCCATATTTATTTTTAAAAATTGATTTAGATAAAATATATTTGAGTCTTAGTTGAAATGAACAGTATTCCCCACAGATGTAGGATCTTAATTTGAGCCAGTTTGCAACAGAAAATGTGAATTATCTGTGGATTCTAATTAATGGCCATTTTGTAGGGGTTGATTTTTAATAAATGAAGTGGAAATGACAAACTTCAGAGGCCTTTTAAAACCTCCAATACACTACAAGTTTAACATTTCCTGCAACACAAAAGGAAAGTTCTCATGCAAAAGGGTGATCAAATTGAGATCCTATATCTGTATGTGCAAAAAAATATCGGGTGCCATGGAGTCATGGATTTTCTCTGATCATTCTATTTTCATACTTGGCCACACTTGGCTGCACAGAGTCCTTGTCTGACCTCCTCCCTCGTACCCTCTACAGAACTAAAAGATGGTAAGCAATTAGAAAACAGTCAGAAGTTAGGTCAGAGAGCATGGGCGGACACAGCGTGGCTGTGTTGACCATCACTGCTGGGAGTTACTGTTTGGATTCAGATACAAGCAAGAATAGCAACTTTACATAAAAGCAAATGTTGATCTCTGTATCAGAATGCCAAAGACAAGACTGACTGACTTATAGCATAGAATAGCATTATCATTGTAATGACTTTCTCTCAATTCTTCTTCCCTGCTTATAAACGAGAAAAAAATGTCATGTTTTCTAATGCTCTTTATCGTGGATATGTAAAGATTGAACTCCTGACCTCCCCGTCTAAGACATTT
>NW_025761745.1:0-2375 GCF_021184085.1 Oncorhynchus gorbuscha
CAGTCGTAGCCCTGTCTCAGTCTTCGCCCTGTCTCAGTCTTAGACCTGTCTCAGCCCTACCTCAGTCTCCTGCCCTGTCTCTACTCTGTCTCAGTCTCAGCCCTGTCTCAGTCGTAGCCCTGTCTCAGTCTTCACTCCTGTCTCAGCTCCTGCCTCAGTCTCCTGCCCTGTCTCTATTCTGTCTCAGTCTCTATTCTGTCTCAGTCTCAGCCCTATCTTAGTGTTAGCCCTGTCTCAGCCCTGCCTCAGTCTCCTGCCCTGTCTCTACTCTGTCTCAGTCTCAGCCCTGCCTCAGTCTCCTGCCCTGTCTCTACTCTGTCTCAGTCTCAGCCCTGCCTCAGTCTCCTGCCCTGTCTCTATTCTGTCTCAGTCTCTATTCTGTCTCAGTCTCCTGCCCTGCCTCAGTCTCCTGCCCTGTCTCTATTCTGTCTCAGTCTCAGCCCTGTCTCAGTCTCAGCCCTGCCTCAGTCTCCTGCCCTGTCTCTATTCTGTCTCAGTCTCAGCCCTGTCTCAGTCTCCTGCCATGCCTCAGTCTCCTGCCCTGTCTCTACTCTGTCTCAGTCTCAGCCCTGTATCTATTCTGTCTCAGTCTCTATTCTGTCTCAGGCTCAGCCGTGTCTCAGTCTCCTGCCCTGCCTCAGTCTCCTGCCCTGTCTCTACTCTGTCTCAGTCTCAGCCCTGTATCTATTCTGTCTCAGTCTCTATTCTGTCTCAGTCTCAGCCCTGCCTCCGTCTCTACCCTGTCTCTATTCTGTCTCAGTCTCAGCCCTGTCTCAGTCTCCTGCCCTGCCTCAGTCTCCTGCCCTGTCTCTACTCTGTCTCAGTCTCAGCCCTGCCTCCGTCTCTACTCCTTTCTCTATTCTGTCTCAGTCTCAGCCCTGTCTCAGTCTCCTGCCCTGCCTCAGTCTCCTGCCCTGTCTCTACTCTGTCTCAGTCTCAGCCCTGTCTCAGTCGCAGCCCTGCCTCAGTCTCCTGCCCTGTCTCTATTCTGTCTCAGTCTCAGCCCTGTCTCAGTCTCCTGCCCTGCCTCAGTCTCCTGCCCTGTCTCTACTCTGTCTCAGTCTCAGCCCTGCCTCCGTCTCTACCCTGTCTCTATTCTGTCTCAGTCTCAGCCCTGCCTCAGTCTCCTGCCCTGCCTCAGTCTCCTGCCCTGTCTCTATTCTGTCTCAGTCTCCTGCCCTGTCTCTATTCAGTCTCAGTCTCAGCCCTGTCTCCGTCTCTACCCTGTCTCTATTCAGTCTCAGTCTATGTCTCTTCTGTAATGGCTACTCATCAACCCTCTTATACCCATTGACTCTATTACTGACAGTATTTCACCCTCTGTGTCTATATACAGGGGGATTTCACAGTTATCCATACAGTGGGGAGATGACTGTATTTGCTGTATGCTCCTGGTTGGTAGTTAATCACAGCTTTGTCCTAGAGGGAATATATCTGCAGTACTTCTGTTTCTCCATGTGAGGGCAGTGCTGTCCTACTATTCTGTGTGTTTATACCAGCCATATGAGGTTAGCAGCTAGGCTTTCCTAGTGTTCTGTGTGTTTATACCAGCCATATGAGGTTAGCAGGCTTTCCCTAGTGTTCTGTGTGTTTATACCAGCCACATGAGGTTAGTAGCTCGTCTTTCCCTAGTGTTCTGTGTGTTTATACCAGCCATATGAGGTTAGCAGGCTTTCCCTAGTGTTCTGTGTGTTTATACCAGCCATATGAGGTTAGCAGGCTTTCCCTAGTGTTCTGTGTGTTTATACCAGCCATATGAGGTTAGCAGGCTTTCCCTAGTGTTCTGTGTGTTTATACCAGCCATATGAGGTTAGCAGGCTTTCCCTAGTGTTCTGTGTGTTTATACTAGCCATATGAGGTTAGCAGGCTTTCCCTAGTGTTCTGTGTGTTTATACCAGCCATATGAGGTTAGCAGCTAGGCTTTCCCTAGTGTTCTGTGTGTTTATACCAGCCATATGAGGTTAGCAACTAGGCTTTCCCTAGTGTTCTGTGTGTTTATACCAGCCATATGAGGTTAGCAGCTAGGCTTTCCCTAGTGTTCTGTGTGTTTATACCAGCCATATGAGGTTAGCAGGCTTTCCCTAATGTTCTGTGTGTTTATACCAGCCATATGAGGTTAGCAGGCTTTCCCTAGTGTTCTGTGTGTTTACACCAGCCATATGAGGTTAGCAGGCTTTCCCTAGTGTTCTGTGTGTTTATACCAGCCATATGAGGTTAGCAGGCTTTCCCTAGTGTTCTGTGTGTTTATACCAGCCATATGAGGTTAGCAGGCTTTCCCTAGTGTTCTGTGTGTTTACACCAGCCATATGAGGTTAGCAGGCTTTCCCTAGTGTTCTGTGTGTTTTATACCAGCCATATGAGGTTAGCAGGCTTTC
>NW_025761746.1:0-2374 GCF_021184085.1 Oncorhynchus gorbuscha
TGGCCCTCACTACATATTCGTCGCCAGACCCACTGGCTCCAGGTCATCTACAAGTCCATGCTAGGTAAAGCTCCGCCTTATCTCAGTTCACTGGTCACGATGGCAACACCCATCCGTAGCACGCGCTCCAGGCTGCTAGAATCCTGACTAGAACCAAAAAATTTGATCATATTACTCCAGTGCTAGCCTCTCTACACTGGCTTCCTGTCAAAGCAAGGGCTGATTTCAAGGTTTTACTGCTAACCTACAAAGCATTACATGGGCTTGCTCCTACCTACCTCTCTGATTTGGTCCTGCCGTACATACCTATACGTACGCTACGGTCACAAGACGCAGGCCTCCTAATTGTCCCTAGAATTTCTAAGCAAACAGCTGGAGGCAGGGCTTTCTCCTATAGAGCTCCATTTTTATGGAACGGTCTGCCTACCCATGTCAGAGATTTAAAACTCGTCTCAATCCTTTAAGTCTTTACTGAAGACTCATCTCTTCAGTGGGTCATATGATTGAGTGTAGTCTGGCCCAGGAGTGGGAAGGTGAACGGGAAGGCTCTGGAGCAACGAACCGCCCTTGCTGTCTCTGCCTGGCCGGGTTCCCCTTTTTCCACTGGGATTCTCTGCCTCTAACCCTGTTACGGGGCTGAGTCACTGGCTTGCTAGGGCTCTCTCGTGCCGTCCCTGGGGGTGCGTCACCTGGGTGGGTTGATTCACTGTTTGTGGTCGGCCTGTCTGGGTTTCCCCCCCCTTTGGGTTGTACCGTGTCGAGATCTTTGTGGGCTATGCGGCCTTGTCTCAGGATGGTAAGTTGGTGGTTGTAGATTTCCCTCTAGTGGTGTGGGGGCTGTGTTTGGCAAAGTGGGTGGGGTTATATCCTTCCCTGTTTGGCCCTGTCCGGGGGTGTCCTCGGATGGGGCCCAGTGTCTCCTGACCCCTCCTGTCTCAGCCTCCAGTATTTATGCTGCAGTAGTTTATGTGTCGGGGGCTAGGGTCAGTTTGTTTATCTGGAGTACTTCTCCTGTCCTATTCGGTGTCCTGTGTAAATCTAAGTGTGCGTTCTCTAATTCTCTCCTTCTCTACCTCCTTTCTCTCTCTCGGAGGACCTGAGCCCTAGAACCATGCCCCAGGACTACCTGACATGATGACTCCTTGCTGTCCCCAGTCCACCTGGCCATGCTGCTGCTCCAGTTTCAACTGGCCTGGGCCCTAGGACCATGTCCCAGGACTACCTGACATGAGGACTCCTTGCTGTCCCCCAGTCCACCTGGCCATGCTCCTGCTCCAGTTTCAACTGTTCTGCCTTTTATTATTCAACCATGCTGGTCATTTATGAACATTTGAACATCTTGGCCACGTTCTGTTATAATCTCCACCCGGCACAGCCAGAAGAGGACTGGCCACCCACATATGCTCTAATTCTCTCTTTCTTTCTCTCTCTCGGGAGGACCTGAGCCCTAGGACCGTGCCCCAGGACTACCTGACATGATGGCTCCTTGCTGTCCCCAGTCCACCTGACTGTGCTGCTGCTCCAGTTTCAACTGTTCTGCCTTATTATTATTTGACCATGCTGGTCATTTATGAACATTTGAACATCTTGGTCATTTTCTGTTATAATCTCTACCCGGCACAGCCAGAAGAGGACTGGCCACCCCACATAGCCCGGTTCCTCTCTAGGTTTCTTCCTAGGTTTTGGCCTTTCTAGGGAGTTTTCCCTAGCCACCGTGCTTTACACCTGCATTGTTTGCTGTTTGGGGTTTTAGGCTGGGTTTCTGTACAGCACTTTGAGATATCAGCTGATGTACGAAGGGCTATATAAATAAATTTGATTTGATTTGATTTGATTATCTCACTGATCATCCCTAAAGCCAACACATCATTTGGCCGCCTTTCGTTCCAGTACTCTGCTGCCTGTGACTGGAACAGTGCAAAAAATCGCTGAAGTTGGAGACTTTTATCTCCTCACCAACTTCAAACATCAGCTATCGAGCAGCTAACCGATCGCTGCAGCTGTACATAGTCTATAGGAAAATAGCCCACCCATTTTCACCTACCTCATTCCCATACTGTTTTTATACTGTTTTTATTTATTTATTTTTCTGCTCTTTGCACTCAATATCTCTACCTGTACATGACCATCTGATCATTTATCACTCAGTGTTAATCTGCAAAGTGTATTATTAAGCCTACCTCCTCATGCCTTTTGCACACATTGTATATAGACTGCCCATTTTTTCTACTGTGTTATTGACTTGTTAATTGTTTTATTATGTGTAACTCTGTGTTGTCTGTTCACACTGCTGTGCTTTATCTTGGCCAGGTCGCAGTTGCAAATGAGAACTTGTTCTCAACTAGCCTACCTGGTTAAATAAAGGTGAAATAAA
>NW_025761747.1:0-2373 GCF_021184085.1 Oncorhynchus gorbuscha
CTAACCACTAGACCACCAGGGAAGGGTACTACAGTGCAATTCGTTTCCCAGTTTGAAATGCAAGGAAGCTCCTTCCTCTGCAAGGAAGAAGCTACTGCTCCAAAACCGCCATAAAAAGCCATACTACAGTTTGGGGACAAAGATCCTAGTTTTTGGAGAAATGTCCTCTGGTCTGATGAAACAAAATCGAACTGTTTGGCCATAATGACCATTGTTATGTTTGGAGGGAAAAGGTGAGGATTTCAAGCCGAAGAACACCATCATGTTGTGGGGTTGCTTTGCTGCAGGAGGGTCTAGTGCACCACTAGAACACCTGGGAAGGACACAGCAGGGCAAATCGGTTTGCAATTTGAAGTGGTACATATGTGCGACAACCTACTAAATTCATAGTGACAGGTTGCACAAGTAAACAAGGAGCATAGACTATTTCCCTGACCGGGAATCGAACCCGGGCCACGGCGGTGAGAGCGCCGAATCCTAACCACTAGACCACCAGGGAAGGATAATACAGTGCAAATTGGTTCTCAGTAAGATGCTGATACATATAAAAAGGATAACCTTCTATATTCATTGTACAGGTTGTACAAGTAAAGATGTAGCAAAAGAGTAGTTCCTCATATCTGCACCGAACCCGGGTCACAAGTGTGAGACACCCACCCTAACCACTATGACCACTGTGGGGTACTATGAAAATCGGGTTCCATGTGAGCTGGTACATATGTGTGATAACCTTCTATATTCATTGTGACAGGTTGTACAAGGTAACATGCAGCAAAAATAGTAGTTCCCTGACCGGGGTTCAACCCAGGCCGCGGCGGTGAGAGCGGCCGAATCCTAACCACTAGACCACCAGGGAAGGGTACAACATTTCAAATCGGTTCCCAGTGTGAGCTGGTACATATGTGCGATAACCTTCTATATTCATTGTGACAGGTTGCACACGTAAACATGTAGCAAAAGAGCAGTTCACTGACCAGGAATCAAACCCGAGGTGAGAGCGCCTCGAATCCTAACCACTAGACCACCAGGAAGGGTACTACAGTGCAAATCGAGCCGAACTGGGAGTCGAACCACCAGGAAAGGTACTACAGTGGAAATCGAGTCGAACCTGGGCCGCGGCGGTGAGAGTGCGGAATCCTAACCACTAGACCACCAGAGAAGGGTACCAGTGCAATTCGTTTCCCAGTTCTGAAATGGCACATATAGCGAGTCGTAAAGCCTACACCATCATGTTGTGGTGTGCTTTACAGGAGGGTCTAGTTCACCACTAGACCACCAGTAAATATACAACATTTCAAATCGGTTCCAGGAGCTGGCACATATAAAAGGAGTAACCTTCTATATTCATTGTGACAGGTTGTACAAGTAAACATGTAGCAAAATGAGAAATTCCTTTGGGATCGAATGGAACCCCGCTCAAGATGTGAGAGCTCAATCCTAACCACCAGACCACCAGGGAAGGGTACTACAGTGCAATTCGTTTCCCAGTTTGAAATGGTACATATAGTTGAAGTCGTAAGTTTCATCCACTTAGGCTGGAGTCATTAAACCCGTTTGTCAACCCCTCCCCCACATTTCTGCTACAAACGATCGCTTTGCAGACGGTTAGACATCTACTTTGTGCATGACACAAGCCATTTTCCAACAATTGTTTACATTGGGATTATTTCACTTATAATTCAATTATCACAAATTCAGTGGGCCAGAAGTTTCACATACAATAAGTTGGCTGTGCCTTTAAACAGTTTTGTAAAATTCCGAAAATGATGTCATGGCTTTTAGAAGTTTGATAGGCTAATTGACATCCTTGAGTCAATTGGAGAGTACCTGCAGATGTATTTCAAGGCCTACCTTCAACCAGTGCCTCTTTTGCTTGACTCATGGAAAAGCAAAGGAAATCAGGCAAAACCTCAGAAAAAATGTGAGCCTCCACAAATCCTGGTTCCTCCTTGGGAGCAATTTCCAAACGCCTGAAGGTACCTCGCTCATCTGTAGAAACAATAGTACGCAAGTATAAACACCATGGTATGACGCAGGCGTCATACCGCTCAGGAAGGAGACGCGTTCTCTCTCCTAGAGATGAACGTACTTTGGGTCGAAAAGTGCAAATCCATCCCAGAACAACAGCAAAGGACCTTGTGAAGATGCTGGAGGAAACAGGTACAAAATGGTCTATATCCACAGGCAAACGAGTCCTATATCGACATACCCCGAGAGGCCGCTCAGCAAGGAAGAAGCTACTGCTCCAAAACCGCCATAAAAAGCCATACTACAGTTTGGGGACAAAGATCCTAGTTTTTGGAGAAATGTCCTCTGGTCTGATGAAACAAAAATCGAACTGTTTGGCCATAATGACCATTGTTATGTTTGGAG
>NW_025761748.1:0-2373 GCF_021184085.1 Oncorhynchus gorbuscha
TCATAGGGGGATGGAGGTGTTCTCCAGAACTGAAGAGATGTATATTACAGGTAAAGACCTACGGATGGGGACAAACACTGCAGCTTTGAATACTGGCCTTGTTACTCGGCTCATAGGGGGATGGAGGTGTTCTCCAGAACTGAAGAGATGTATATTACAGGTAAAGACCTACGGATGGGGACAAACACTGCAGCTTTGAATACTGGCCTTGTTACTCGGCTCATAGGGGGATGGAGGTGTTCTCCAGAACTGAAGAGATGTATATTATAGGTAAAGACCTACGGATGGGGACAAACACTGCAGCTTTGAATACTGGCCTTGTTACTCGGCTCATAGGGGGATGGAGGTGTTCTCAGAACTGAAGAGATGTATATTACAGGTAAAGACCTACGGATGGGGACAAACACTGCAGCTTTGAATACTGGCCTTGTTACTCGGCTCATAGGGGGATGGAGGTGTTCTCCAGAACTGAAGAGATGTATATTACAGGTAAAGACCTACGGATGGGGACAAACACTGCAGCTTTGAATACTGGCCTTGTTACTCGGCTCATAGGGGGATGGAGGTGTTCTCAGAACTGAAGAGATGTATATTATAGGTAAAGACCTACGGATGGGGACAAACACTGCAGCTTTGAATACTGGCCTTGTTACTCGGCTCATAGGGGGATGGAGGTGTTCTCAGAACTGAAGAGATGTATATTACAGGTAAAGACCTACGGATGGGGACAAACACTGCAGCTTTGAATACTGGCCTTGTTACTCGGCTCATAGGGGGATGGAGGTGTTCTCCAGAACTGAAGAGATGTATATTATAGGTAAAGACCTACGGATGGGGACAAACACTGCAGCTTTGAATACTGGCCTTGTTACTCGGCTCATAGGGGGATGGAGGTGTTCTTCAGAACTGAAGAGATGTATATTATAGGTAAAGACCTACGGATGGGGACAAACACTGCAGCTTTGAATACTGGCCTTGTTACTCGGCTCATAGGGGGATGGAGGTGTTCTCCAGAACTGAAGAGATGTATATTACAGGTAAAGACCTACGGATGGGGACAAACACTGCAGCTTTGAATACTGGCCTGAAGAGATGTATATTACAGGTAAAGACCTACGGATGGGGACAAACACTGCAGCTTTGAATACTGGTGTTACTCGGCTCATAGGGGGATGGAGGTGTTCTCCAGAACTGAAGAGATGTATATTACAGGTAAAGACCTACGGATGGGGACAAACACTGCAGCTTTGAACACTGGCCTTGTTACTCGGCTCATAGGGGGATGGAGGTGTTCTCCAGAACTGAAGAGATGTATATTACAGGTAAAGACCTACGGATGGGGACAAACACTGCAGCTTTGAATACTGGCCTTGTTACTCGGCTCGTTCTCCAGCTACAGGTAAAGACCTACGGATGGGGATGGAGGTGTTCTCTCAGAACTGAAGAGATGTATATTACAGGTAAAGACCTACGGATGGGGACAAACACTGCAGCTTTGAATACTGGCCTTGTTACTCGGCTCATAGGGGGATGGAGGTGTTCTCAGAACTGAAGAGATGTATATTACAGGTAAAGACCTACGGATGGGGACAAACACTGCAGCTTTGAATACTGGCCTTGTTACTCGGCTCATAGGGGGATGGAGGTGTTCTCCAGAACTGAAGAGATGTATATTACAGGTAAAGACCTACGGATGGGGACAAACACTGCAGCTTTGAATACTGGCCTTGTTACTCGGCTCATAGGGGGATGGAGGTGTTCTCCAGAACTGAAGAGATGTATATTACAGGTAAAGACCTACGGATGGGGACAAACACTGCAGCTTTGAATACTGGCCTTGTTACTCGGCTCATAGGGGGATGGAGGTGTTCTCCAGAACTGAAGAGATGTATATTATAGGTAAAGACCTACGGATGGGGACAAACACTGCAGCTTTGAATACTGGCCTTGTTACTCGGCTCATAGGGGGATGGAGGTGTTCTCCAGAACTGAAGAGATGTATATTACAGGTAAAGACCTACGGATGGGGACAAACACTGCAGCTTTGAATACTGGCCTTGTTACTCGGCTCATAGGGGGATGGAGGTGTTCTCCAGAACTGAAGAGATGTATATTACAGGTAAAGACCTACTGGGATGGGGACAAACACTGGGGCAGCTTTGAATACTGGCCTTGTTACTCGGCTCATAGGGGGATGGAGGTGTTCTCCAGAACTGAAGAGATGTATATTATAGGTAAAGACCTACGGATGGGGACAAACACTGCAGCTTTGAATACTGGCCTTGTTACTCGGCTCATAGGGGGATGGAGGTGTTCTTCAGAACTGAAGAGATGTATATTACAGGTAAAGACCTACGGATGGGGACAAACACT
>NW_025761749.1:0-2366 GCF_021184085.1 Oncorhynchus gorbuscha
CCCTGAACCAGCCCTGTCTCCGTATCCCCATACCCCTGAACCAGCCCTGTCTCCTCATCCCCATCCCCTTGAACCAGCCCTGTCTCCTCATCCCCATACCCCTGAACCAGCCCTGTCTCCCCATCCCCTATACCCCTGAACCAGCCCTGTCTCCCACATCCCCTGAACCAGCCCTGTCTCCTCATCCCCATACCCCTGAACCAGCCATGTCTCCCCATCCCCATACCCCTGAACCAGCCCTGTCTTCCCATCCCCATCCCCCAGAACCAGCCCTGTCTCCCCATTCCCATACCCCTGAACCAGCCCTGTCTCCTCATCCCCATACCCCTGAACAAGCCCTGTCCTGTCTCCACATCCCCATACCCCTGAACCAGCCCTGTCTCCTCCCCCCATCCCTCATCCCCATCCCCCTGAACCAGCCCTGTCTCCCCATCCCCATACCCCTGAACCAGCCCTGTCTCCCCATCCCCATACCCCTGAACCAGCCCTGTCTCCTCATCCCCATACCCCTGAACCAGCCCTGTCTCCTCATCCCCATACCCCTGAACCAGCCCTGTCTCCCCATCCCCATACCCCTGAACCAGCCCTGTCTCCCCATCCCCATACCCCTGAACCAGCCCTGTCTCCCCATCCCCATACCCCTGAACCAGCCCTGTCTCCCCATCCCCATACCCCTGAACCAGCCCTGTCTCCCCATCCCCATACCCCTGAACCAGCCCTGTCTCCTCATCCCCATACCCCTGAACCAGCCCTGTCTCCTCATCCCCATACCCCTGAACCAGCCCCGTCTCCCCATACCCCTGAACCAGCCCTGCCTCCCCATCCCCATACCCCTGAACCAGCCCTGTCTCCTCATCCCCATACCCCTGAACCAGCCCTGTCTCCCCATCCCCATACCCCTGAACCAGCCCTGTCTCCTCATCCCCATACCCCTGAACCAGCCCTGTCTCCCCATCCCCATACCCCTGAACCAGCCCTGTCTCCGTATCCCCATACCCCTGAACCAGCCCTGTCTCCTCATCCCCATCCCCTTGAACCAGCCCTGTCTCCTCATCCCCATCCCCTGAACCAGCCCTGTCTCCCCATCCCCATACCCCTGAACCAGCCCTGTCTCCCATCCCCATACCCCTGAACCAGCCCTGTCTCCTCATCCCCATACCCCTGAACCAGCCATGTCTCCCCATCCCCATACCCCTGAACCAGCCCTGTCTTCCCATCCCCATCCCCAGAACCAGCCCTGTCTCCCCATTCCCATACCCCTGAACCAGCCCTGTCTCCTCCATCCCCATACCCCTGAACAAGCCCTGTCCTGTCTCCACATCCCCATACCCCTGAACCAGCCCTGCTCTCCCCATCCCCATCCCATCCCCTGAACCAGCCCTGTCTCCTCATCCCCATACCCCTGAACCAGCCCTGTCTCCCCATCCCCATACCCCTGAACCAGCCCTGTCTCCCCATCCCCATACCCCTGAACCAGCCCTGTCTCCTCATCCCCATACCCCTGAACCAGCCCTGTCTCCTCATCCCCATACCCCTGAACCAGCCCTGTCTCCCCATCCCCATACCCCTGAACCAGCCCTGTCTCCTCATCCCCATACCCCTGAACCAGCCCTGTCTCCCCATCCCCATACCTCTGAACCAGCCCTGTCTCCCCCATACCCCTGAACCAGCCCTGTCTCCCCATCCCCATACCCCTGAACCAGCCCTGTCTCCCCATCCCCATACCCCTGAACCAGCCCTGTCTCCCCATCCCCATACCCTGAACCAGCCCTGTCTCCCCATCCCCATACCCCTGAACCAGCCCTGTCTCCTCATCCCCCATACCCCTGAACCAGCCCTGTCTCCCCATCCCATACCCCTGAACCAGCCCTGTCTCCCCATCCCCATACCCCTGAACCAGCCCTGTCTCCCCATCCCCATACCCCTGAACCAGCCCTGTCTCCCCATCCCCATACCCCTGAACCAGCCCTGTCTCCCCATCCCCATACCCCTGAACCAGCCCTGTCTCCCCATCCCCATACCCCTGAACCAGCCCTGTCTCCCCATCCCCATACCCCTGAACCAGCCCTGTCTCCTCATCCCTATACCCCTGAACCAGCCCTGTCTCCCCATCCCCATACCCCTGAACCAGCCCTGTCTCCCCATCCCCATACCCCTGAACCAGCCCTGTCTCCTCATCCCCATACCCCTGAACCAGCCCTGTCTCCCCATCCCCATACCCTGAACCAGCCCTGTCTCCCATCCCCATACCCCTGAACCAGCCCTGTCTCCCCATCCCCATACCCCTGAACCAGCCCTGTCTCCCCATCCCCATACCCTGAACCAGCCCTGTCTCCTCATCCCCATACCCCTGAACCAGCCCTGTC
>NW_025761750.1:0-2366 GCF_021184085.1 Oncorhynchus gorbuscha
GGGGCTGGTATATAGTATGCTACATGTAGACCAGGGCCCATAAAGGGGTTGGTATATAGTATACTACTGTAGACCAGGGCCCATAGGGGTTGATATATAGTATACTGCACTGTAGACCAGGGCCCGTAGGGGTTGGTATATAGTATACTACTGTGAACCAGGGCCCATAGGGGTTGATATATAGTATACTACTGTAGACCATGACCCATAGGGGTTGGTATATAGTATACTACTGTAGACCAGGGCCCATAGGGGTTGATATATAGTATACTACTGTAGACCATGACCCATAGGGGTTGGTATATAGTATACTACATTAGACCAGGACCCATAGGGTTTGGTATATAGTATACTACTTTAGACCACGGCCCATAGGTGTTGGTATATAGTATACTACATTAGACCAGGGCCCATAGGGGTTGGTATATAGTATACTACATTAGACCAGGGCCCATAGGGGCTGGTATATAGTATACTACATGTAGACCAGGGCCCATAGGGGTTGATATATAGTATACTACTGTAGACCAGGGCCCATAGGGTTGGTATATAGTATACTACTATTAGACCAGGAGCCCATAGGGTTTGGTATATAGTATACTTAACTATGATAGACCAGCGGCCCATAGGGGCTGGTATATAGTATACTACATTAGACCAGGGCCCATAGGGGCTGGTATATAGTATAACTACATGTAGACCAGGGCCCATAGGGGTTGGTATATAGTATACTACTGTAGACCAGGGCCCATAGGGGTTGATATATAGTATACTACTTTAGACCAGGGCCCATAGGGGTTGGTATATAGTATACTACATTAGACCAGGGCCCATAGGGGTTGGTATAGGAAAATGTCGTAGACCAGGGCCCATAGGGGTTGATATATAGTATATTAAGAAGGGCCCATAGGGGTTGGTATATAGACTACAGACAGGGCCCATAGGGGGTTGGTATATAGTATACTACACTTAGACCAGGGCCCATAGGGGTTGGTATATAGTATACTACATTAGACCAGGGCCATAGGGGTTGGCATAGTATACTACATTAGACCAGGGCCCATAGGGTTGGTATATAGTATATTAGACCAGGTCCATAGGGTTTGGTATATAGTATACTACTGTAGACCAGGACCCATAGGGGTTGGTATATAGTATACTACATTAGACCAGGGCCCATAGGGGTTGGTATATAGTATACTACTTTAGACCAGGGCCCATAGGGGTTGGTATATAGTATACTACATTAGACCAGGGCCCATAGGGTTTGGTATATAGTATACTACATTAGACCAGGGCCACCAGGGTGGTACCAGTATCTCCCATTAGACCAGGGACCATAGGGGTTATTGTATAATCACTCTACTATAGACTAGGGGCCATAGGGGTTGGTATATAGTATACTACATTAGACCAGGGCCCATAGGGGTTGGTATAGTATACTGACAAGATAGGGCACCAGGGTTGTTATGGTATACTGCACGGGCCAGGGCCCATAGGGGTTGGTATATAGTATACTACATTAGACCAGGGCCCATAGGGGTTGGTATATAGTATACTACTGTAGACCAGGGCCCATAGGGGTTGGTATATAGTATACTACATTAGACCAGGGCCCATAGGGGTTGGTATATAGTATACTACATGTAGACCAGGGCCCATAGGGGTTGGTATATAGTATACTACATTAGACCAGGGCCCATAGGGGTTGGTATATAGTATACTACATTAGACCAGGGCCCATAGGGGTTGGTATATAGTATACTACATTAGACCAGGGCCCATAGGGGTTGGTATATAGTATACTACTGTAGACCAGGGCCCATAGGGGTTGATATATAGTATACTACATTAGACCAGGGCCCATAGGGGTTGGTATATAGTATACTACATTAGACCAGGGCCCATAGGGGTTGGTATATAGTATACTACATTAGACCAGGGCCCATAGGGGTTGGTATATAGTATACTACATTAGACCAGGGCCCATAGGGTTTGGTATATAGTATACTACATTAGACCAGGGCCCATAGGGGGTGGTATATAGTATACTACATTAGACCAGGGCCCATAGGGGTTGGTATATAGTATACTACATGTAGACCAGGGCCCATAGGGGTTGGTATATAGTATACTACTGTAGACCAGGGCCCATAGGGGTTGGTATATAGTATACTACATTAGACCAGGGCCCATAGGGGTTGGTATATAGTATACTACATGTAGACCAGGGCCCATAGGGGTTGGTATATAGTATACTATAGACGTATAGGTTGGTATATGTATCATTGACCAGGGCCCATAGGGGTTGGTATATAGTATACTACATTAGACCAGGGCCCATAGGGGTTGTATATAGTATACTA
>NW_025761751.1:0-2365 GCF_021184085.1 Oncorhynchus gorbuscha
TGTCTTGTCATTATGCTTTCCCTTCTGTTCGTTTCCCCCTGCTGGTCTTATTAGGTTCGTTCCCTTTTTCTATCCCTCTCTCTCCCCCTCCCTCTCTCTCCTCTCTCTATCGTTCCGTTCCTGCTCCCAGCTGTTCCTATTCCCCTAATCATCATTTAGTCTTCCCACACCTGTTCCTTATCTTTTCCCCTGATTAGAGTCCCTATTTCTTCCCTTGTTTTCCGTTCCTGTCCTGTCGGATCCTTGTCTATTGTTCACCGTGCTGTGTCTATGTATTGCCCTGTCGTGTCGTGTTTCCCTCAGATGCTGCGTGGTGAGCAGGTGTCTGAGTCTGCTACGTTCAAGTGCCTTCCCGAGGCAACCTGCAGTTCTTGATCAAGTCTCCAGTCTGTTCTCGTCATTACGAGTAGTATTATGCCTTTTGTTTGTAAAGTAACTTTACTGGATTAAAACTCTGTTTTCGCCAAGTCGCTTTTGGGTCCTCATTCACCTGCATAACAAGGATCCGACCAAGGAATGGACCCAGCGACTACAGATGCTCGTAACACTGCCGTCGAGATCAAGGAGCCATGCTCGGCAGACACGAGCAGGAATTGTCTGCTGCTCGCCATGCCGTGGAGAACCTGGCCGCTCAGGTTTCCGACCTCTCTGGACAGTTCCAGAGTCTTCGTCTCGTGCCACCTGTACTTCCTGGCCTGCCGAGCCTCCGAACCTAGGGTTAATAACCCCTTGCTACTCCGGGCAGCCCACGGAGTGCCGCTCCTTTCTCACCCAGTGTGATATTGTGTTCTCTCTCCAACCCAACACATACTCTAGGCGAGAGAGCTCGGGTTGCTTACGTCATTTCACTCCTTACTGGCCGGGCTCGAGTGGGGCACAGCTATCTGGGAGGCAAGGGCTGATTGTTCTAACAATTACCAGAACTTTAAAGAGGAGATGATTCGGGTTTTTGACCGTTCAGTTTTTGGTAGGGAGGCTTCTAGGGCCCTGGCTTCCCTATGCCAAGGTGATCGATCCATAACGGATTACTCTATAGAGTTTCGCACTCTTGCTGCCTCTAGTGACTGGAACGAGCCGGCGCTGCTCGCTCGTTTTCTGGAGGGACTCACGCAGTGGTCAAAGATGAGATTCTCTCTCGGGAGGTTCCTTCCAGTGTGGACTCTTTGATTGCTCTCGCCATCCGCATAGAACGACGGGTAGATCTTCGTCACCAAGCTCGTGGAAGAGAGCTCGCGTCAACGGTGTTTCCCTGCTCCCATCGCAACCATCTCCCTCCTCTGGCTCAGAGACTGAGCCCATGCAGCTGGGAGGTATTCGCATCTCGACTAAGGAGAGGGAACGGAGGATCACCAACCGCCTGTGCCTCTATTGCGGATTTGATGGACATTTTGTCAATTCATGTCCAGTAAGGCCAGAGCTCATCAGTAAGCGGAGGGCTACTGGTGAGCGCTACTACTCAGGTCTCTTCATCTAGATCCTGTACTACTATGTCGGTCCATCTACGCTGGACCGGTTCGGGTGCTACATGCAGTGCCTTGATTGACTCTGGGGCTGAGGGTTGTTTCATGGACGAAGCATGGGCTCGGAAACATGACATTCCTTTCAGACAGTTAGACAAGCCTACGCCCATGTTTGCCTTAGATGGTAGTCATCTTCCCAGTATCAGATTTGAGACACTACCTTTAACTCTCACAGTATCTGGTAACCACAGTGAGACTATTTCTTTTTGATTTTTCGTTCACCTTTTACACCTGTTGTTTTGGGTCATCCCTGGCTAGTATGTCATAATCCTTCTATTAATTGGTCTAGTAATTCTATCCTATCCTGGAACGTTTCTTGTCATGTGAAGTGTTTAATGTCTGCCATCCCTCCCATTTCTTCTGTCCCCACTTCTCCAGGAGGAACCTGGCGATTTGACAGGAGTGCCGGAGGAATATCATGATCTGCGCACGGTCTTCAGTCGGTCCCGAGCCAACTCCTTCCTCCTCACCGGTCGTATGATTGTAGTATTGATCTCCTTCCGGGGACCACTCCTCCTCGAGGTAGACTATACTCTCTGTCGGCTCCCGAACGTAAGGCTCTCGAGGATTATTTATCTGTGTCTCTTGACGCCGGTACCACTAGTGCCTTCTTCTTCTCCGGCCGGGGCGGGGTTCTTTTTGTTAGAAGAAGGACGGTACTCTGCGCCCCTGCGTGAGTTATCGAGGGCTGAATGACATAACGGTTAAATCGTTATCCGCTTCCCCCTTATGTCATCAGCCTTCGAGATTCTGCAGGGAGCCGTGCTTTACTAAGTTGGACCTTCGTAACGCTTACCATCTCGTGCGCATCAGAGGGGGACGAGTGGAAAGCGGCGTTTAACACT
>NW_025761752.1:0-2365 GCF_021184085.1 Oncorhynchus gorbuscha
TTTTTGTAACAGTATTTTTATTGAAATTTCACAATTTTCACCCATATTAAGAGATACAGAGACAAAGCACACAGAACAAAAAGAAAAACAGCCCCCACTTACCCATATCTACGTGCACATACATACATACATACATACATACATACATACATACATACATACATACATACATACATACATACATACATACATACATATACATACATACATACATACATACATACATACATACATACATACATACATACATACATACATACATACATACATACATACATACATACATACATACATACATACATACATACATACATACATACATACATACATACATACATACATACATACATACATACATACATACATACATACATACATACATACATATACCCATGCATATACACACACCTATGCATACATACACGCACGCACGCACCCACCTATACATACGTACACCATTTCTCTTCCCGCTCTGTGCCTCTCTCACCCCATCACCATCATTGCGTCTCTCAATACATACATTTTAAACAAACTTACAAACAGAAATTTAAACAAAAAGCTCAGTTTAAACCAAGAGGTTAGGTTCCACACATGGAACGTACAGTGTAGTTCTGAAATACATAGATCCCCGCCATTCTAAGAGAAACCTTGCAGCATAATAGTTGATACCTCAGGTTCTAGATAATTTAGATAAGGTTCCCATACTTTGTAGAACTGGTCTGTTTTAGAATGCAATGTACATGTCAGATATTCCAGAGGCACCCATTCAAATAGTATCTTATGCCAGTCTTTAATAGAAGGAACCTTATCACTAATCCACTGTAAAAGGATGTTTTTCCTCGCTGCGAAGGTAAGGATGTTGTAAAGCCTCCTTTTACAGACAGAAGTAACATGCCTACTAGGGAGACCCAACAGTAAAGAAACTGGGTCCAATTCTAGATCAACCCCTAGGATCTTTTCAATTTCTTGCAGGACACCAGACCAGTATCTTTGTATTTTGGTACATGACCATAAACAATGTGTTAGGGTGCCTGTATCAGTTTTGCATTTGAGACACTGAGGGGAAGAGGAAGTGGGGCTAAAAGCATGTCTGCGATTTGGGGATATATGCAATCTGTGTATTATTCTTAATTGGATTGCTCTAGTACGGTTACATATAGATATTGTTTTTGCATATCTCCAAATGTCCTCCCACATCTCTTCGTCAATAGTAACAGACAATTCTTTCTCCCACACTTGTTTCAACGTACATGATTAAGTACGTTATGTGATATAATATAACCCAATTCTGGCCCTGGCACTTACACACCTGATTCAAATCTTGAGGATTCATTTATTAGTCGCATCAGGTGTTTACACAAACATACATGCTTTCATGCTCTATTTCTGCATAGACAGTTAAAAATGTTGACAGAAAGGAGAGACAAGCAGTAGGCTACATATTGAGTGACAGAAAGGAGAGACAAGCAGTTGAGTGGCAGAAAGGAGAGACAAGCAGTTGAGTGGCAGAAAGGAGAGACAAGCAGTAGGCTACATATTGAGTGACAGAAAGGAGAGACAAGCAGTAGGCTACATATTGAGTGACAGAAAGGAGAGACAAGCAGTATGCTACATATTGAGTGACAGAAAGGAGAGACAAGCAGTATGCTACATATTGAGTGGCAGAAAGAAGAGACAAGCAGTTGAGTGGCAGAAAGGAGAGACAAGCAGTAGGCTACATATTGAGTGACAGAAAGGAGAGACAAGCAGTAGGCTACATATTGAGTGGCAGAAAGGAGAGACAAGCAGTAGGCTACATATTGAGTGGCAGAAAGGAGAGACAAGCAGTAGGCTACATATTGAGTGACAGAAAGGAGAGACGCAGTATGCTGCATATTGAGTGGCAGAAAGGAGAGACAAGCAGTTGCTACATATGAGGGCAGAAAGGAGAGACAAGCAGGCTGCAATTGAGTGACAGAAAGGAGAGACAAGCAGTAGGCTACATATTGAGTGGCAGAAAGGAGAGACAAGCAGTAGTGCTACATATTGAGTGGCAGAAAGGAGAGACAAGCAGTAGGCTACATATTGAGTGGCAGAAAGGAGAGACAAGCAGTTGAGTGGTTGAAGGAGAGACAAGCAGTAGCATATTGAGTGACAGAAAGGAGAGACAAGCAGTAGGCTACATATTGAGTGGCAGAAAGGAGAGACAAGCAGTTGAGTGGCAGAAAGGAGAGACAAAGCAGTTGAGTGACAGAAAGGAGAGACAAGCAGTAGGCTACATATTGAGTGGCAGAAAGGAGAGACAAGCAGTTGAGTGGCAGAAAGGAGAGACAAGCAGTCTGGAGAGTGACAGAAAGGAGAGACAAGCAGTTGAGTGGCAGAAAGG
>NW_025761753.1:0-2364 GCF_021184085.1 Oncorhynchus gorbuscha
AGAGAGGAGGGCTGGGGACCAGCGAGAGAGAGAGGAGGGCTAGGGACCAGCGCGAGAGAGAGGAGGGCTGGGGACCAGAGAGCAGAGAGAGGAGGGCTGGGGACCAGAGAGAGAGAGGAGGAGGGCTAGGGACCAGAGAGAGAGAGGAGGGCTGGGGACCAGAGAGAGGAGGGGCTAGGGACCAGAGAGAGGAGAGAGGAGGGCTGGGGACCAGAGAGAGAGAGGAGGCTGGGGACCAGAGAGAGAGAGGAGGGCTAGGGACCAGAGAGAGAGAAGAGGAGGGCTGGGGACCAGAGAGAGAGGAGAGGAGGGCTGGGGACCAGAGAGAGAGAGGAGGGCTGGGGACCAGAGAGAGAGGAGAGGGCTGGGGACCAGAGAGAGGAGGGCTGGGGACCAGAGAGAGGAGAGGAGCTGGGGACCAGAGAGAGGAGGAGGGCTGGGGACCAGAGAGAGAGGAGGGCTGGGGACCAGAGAGAGAGAGGGCTGGGGACCAGAGAGAGAGAGAGAGGAGGGCTGGGGACCAGAGAGAGAGGAGGGCTGGGGACCAGAGAGAGAGGGAGGCTGGGGACCAGGAGAGAGGAGGAGGGCTGGGGACCAGAGAGAGAGAGGAGGGCTGGGGACCAGAGAGAGAGGAGGGCTGGGGACCAGAGAGAGAGAGAGGGGCTGGGGACCAGAGAGAGAGGGAGGGCTGGGGACCAGAGGAGAGAGGAGGGGCTGGGGACCAGAGGGAGAGAGAGAGGAGGGCTGGGGACCAGAGAGAGAGAGGGCTGGGGACCAGAGAGAGAGAGGAGGGCTGGGGACCAGAGAGAGAGAGGAGGGCTGGGGACCAGAGAGAGAGAGAGGAGGGCTGGGGACCAGAGAGAGAGAGGAGGGCTGGGGACCAGAGAGAGGAGGGCTGGGGACCAGAGAGAGAGAGAGGAGGGCTGGGGACCAGAGAGAGAGAGGAGGGCTGGGGACCAGAGAGAGAGGAGGGGCTGGGGACCAGAGAGAGGAGGGCTGGGGACCAGAGAGAGAGAGGGAGGGCTGGGGACCAGAGAGAGGAGGGGCTGGGGACCAGAGAGAGGAGGGCTGGGGACCAGAGAGAGGGAGGGCTGGGGACCAGAGAGAGAGGAGGGCTGGGGACCAGAGAGAGAGAGGAGGGAGCTGGGGACCAGAGAGAGGAGGAGGGCTGGGGACCAGAGAGAGAGAGGAGGGCTGGGGACCAGAGAGAGAGAGGAGGGCTGGGGACCAGAGAGAGGAGGAGGGCTGGGGACCAGAGAGAGAGAGGAGGGCTGGGGACCAGAGAGAGAGAGGAGGGCTGGGGACCAGAGAGAGAGAGGAGGGCTGGGGACCAGAGAGAGAGGAGGGCTGGGGACCAGAGAGAGAGGAGGGCTGGGGACCAGAGAGAGGAGGGCTGGGGACCAGAGAGAGGAGGGCTGGGGACCAGAGAAGAGAGGAGGGCTGGGGACCAGAGAGAGGAGGGGCTGGGGACCAGAGAGAGAGGAGGGCTGGGGACCAGAGAGAGGAGGGCTGGGGACCAGAGAGAGAGGAGGGCTGGGGACCAGAGAGAGAGGAGGGCTGGGGACCAGAGAGAGAGGAGGGCTGGGGACCAGAGAGACTGAGGAGGGCTGGGGACCAGAGAGAGAGGAGGGCTGGGGACCAGAGAGAGAGGAGGGCTGGGGACCAAAGAGAGGAGGGCTGGGGACCAGAGAGAGAGAGAGGAGGGCTGGGGACCAGAGAGAAGAGGGCTGGGGACCAGAGAGAGAGAGGAGGGCTGGGGACCAGAGAGAGGAGGGCTGGGGACCAGAGAGAGAGGAGGGCTGGGGACCAGAGAGAGAGAGAGGAGGGCTGGGGACCAGAGAGAGAGGAGGGCTGGGGACCAGAGAGAGAGAGAGGAGGGCTGGGGACCAGAGAGAGAGGAGGGCTGGGGACCAGAGAGAGGGAGGGCTGGGGACCAGAGAGAGGAGGGCTGGGGACCAGAGAGAGAGGGAGGGCTGGGGACCAGAGAGAGAGAAGAGGAGGGCTGGGGACCAGAGAGAGGAGGGCTGGGGACCAGAGAGAGAGAGGAGGGCTGGATGTCAGACCAAAGGGGGAGAGACGGACACACTCACCTCTAGACAGGCCAGGTGTACGTCCTGATGATGCAGTGAGCAGGAGAGGAGGAAGAGGAGATGAGGAGAGACTGACCGGCTTTCAACAGCAGACAGCTCAGCCCGTGAGTAGCCAGACGTACTCTACCATCTACACACACACACACACGTCAGGTGGTTTGTGGGTGTGCGGTCATTTGTGTGTGTGTGATAATGTCTGTGTGTGTGATAATGTGTGTGTGTGTGTGATAATGTGTGTGTGTGTGTGTGATGTAATGTGTGTGTGTGTGTGTGA
>NW_025761754.1:0-2363 GCF_021184085.1 Oncorhynchus gorbuscha
CAGAGCAATAGATAGCCGTCTGTATATGACTTGGAGTTAAACTATTGGACCTCGAACGAATCTCAGATAGCCGTCTGTATAAGACTTGAGTTAAACTATTGACCTCTAACGAGCTCCCTCATCTCAGACAGGTATTGAAACCTGTATAAGAGAGCAATAAGAGCTCCTAGCCGTCTGTATCAAACCAGACTTGGAGTTAAACTATTGACCTCTAACGAGCTCCTCATCTCAGACTCAGGTAATTCAAACCAGAGCAATAGATAGCCGTCTGTATATGACTTGGAGTTAAACTATTGGACCTCTAACGAGCTCCTCATCTCAGACAGGTATTGAAAACCAGAGTCTTAAATTGAGAGTTGCGGCAACGCCAAATTTAAACCTCTAATCCCAACCAATGAATCCTTGCTTTCTTTTATGAGATTATTAGTAGTGATGAGTCACATCTGAAAAGGCCTCTGACTGTCATAGAGCTGAAAGTCGAGTCTAAGTGTGTCTGTCTGAATGCTACTGCACTGAATATGAAGTGGATTCAACTGATGGTTCATGTTGAGACAAGACCTCCACGCTTACTTATGAAGAGTCTCTCTGTTGAATGAGAAATGTTCATTTATGTACTGATCTCTTTTTAAGCTAAGACTTTGTTGAGCTGGCCCAGATCCGCTTACCACAGCGACCAAGCTGTTTGTTGATGCTGGCCTTGGCTCCCACCTTTCTGGCTCAGAGGCTCTGACCATCCTGACCCTCAGAATGAAGCTTTCAAAGCAGTAAACATCATCGATGGCGCTCTCACTCTCCCCATCTCTCATCTCATCTGCTCCTCTCTGTATCCCTCTCTCTCTCTCTCTCTGTCTGTATCCCCTCCCTCTCCTGTGTGTCTCCATCTCTCCCCTCTCTCTCTCTCTCCCCTCTCTCTCTCTCTCTCTCTCTCTCTCTCTCTCCCTCTCTCTCTCTCTCTCTCTCTCTCTCATCTCTCTCTCTCTCTCTCTCTCTCTCTGTATCCTCCCTCCTCTCTCTCTCTCTCTCTCTCTCTCTCTCTCTCTCTCTCTCTCTGTATCCTCCCTCTGCTCTCTCTCTCTCTCAAAACAGCAGTGACTTGAGACCATGATTCTTGGCCCATTTCATTGAATCACCTCTAAATCTCTCTCTCTCTATTCTCCATCTCTGACCTGAAGAAGCTGTCTGAAGAACTCTCTCCCTCCCCTGTCTTCCGGGTCACTCTCTCTCTCAAGAGCTCTCTCGGGAGGAATCAAACCTAGAGTCTCTCTCTCTAACTGTATCCTCCTCTGCCCTCTCATCTGGTATACAAACAGAGTGACTTGAGACCATGATTGAATTGGCCCATTTCATTGAATCAATCATTATAAATTCTGTTCCTATTGTTCACAGAGGGTGTGACAATGACTGGTGACCTGAAGAAGCTGTTGAAGAACCACTTCCTAAGGGTTAGCTGTCTTCCGGGTCACTGTACTTCCTAAGAGCTAGAGACTCTGGAGGAATCACCCTTCCAGAGTGGTTAACTCATAACGTAGAGTAGCCCCTAGGACCAACAGCTGCATCAGGTGGTATAAAAGCAGAGGTGCAGGTTGACCAATTGAGCTGAATTAAGAGAGTGAACACAGTTGTTCTTCTGCAAAAAGACAACTCATTACAGAGATTAGCCTCTTCCTAAGGGTTAACTCATTACAGAGATTAGCCTCTTCCTAAGGGTTAACTCATTATGTAGATTAGCCTCTTCCTAAGGGTTAACTCATTATGTAGATTAGCCTCTTCCTAAGGGTTAACTCATTACAGTAGATTACCCTCTTCCTAAGGGTTAACTCATTATGTAGATTACCCTCTTCCTAAGGGTTAACTCATTACAGAGATTACCCTCTTCCTAAGGGTTAACTCATTATGTAGATTACCCTCTTCCTAAGGGTTAACTCCATTACAGTAGATTACCCTTCCTAAGGGTTAACTCATTATTATTTTGATCTCTCTTCCTAAGGGTTAACTCATTACAGAGATTAGCCTCTTCCTAAGGGTTAACTCCATTGGGCAGAGATTAGCTCTTCCTAAGGGTTAACCATTACAGAGATTAGCCTCTTCCTAAGGGTTAACTCATTACAGAGATTAGCCTCTTCCTAAGGGTTAACTCATTACAGAGATTACCCTCTTCCTAAGGGTTAACTCATTATGTAGATTACCCTCTTCCTAAGGGTTAACTCAATACAGAGATTAGCCTCTTCCTAAGGGTTAACTCATTACAGAGATTAGCCTCTTCCTAAGGGTTAACTCATTACAGAGATTAGCCTCTTCCTAAGGGTTAACTCAGAGATTACCCTTCCAGATTATTAGCCTCTTCCTAAGGGTTAACTCATTAT
>NW_025761756.1:0-2363 GCF_021184085.1 Oncorhynchus gorbuscha
GAGAGGTCTGTTATGATAAACTAATGGAGTGGTCTGTTATGATAAACTGAAAAAAATGGAGTGGTCTATTATGATAAACTGAACTAAAGGAGTGGTCTGTTACGATAAACTGAACTAATGGAGTGGTCTGTTATGATAAACTGAACTAATGGAGTGGTCTGTTATGATAAACTAATGGAGTGGTCTGTTATGATAAACTGAACTAATGGAGAGGTCTGTTATGATAAACTGAACTGATGAGTGGTCTGTTATGATAAACTGAACTAATGGAGTGGTCTATTATGATAAACTGAACTAAAGGAGTGGTCTGTTATGATAAACTGAAAAAAATGGAGTCGTCTGTTATGATAAACTAATGGAGTGGTCTGTTATGCTAAACTGAACTAATGGAGTGGTCTGTTATGATAAACTGAACTAATGGAGTGGTCTGTTATGATAAACTAATAGGAGTGGTCTGTTATGATAAACTGAACTAATGGAGTGGTATGTTACGATAAACTGAACTAATGGAGTGGTCTGTTATGATAAACTGAACTAATGGAGTGGTCTGTTATGATAAACTGAACTAATGGAGTGGTCTGTTATGATAAACTGAACTAATGGAGTGGTCTGTTATGATAAACTGAACTAATGGAGTGGTCTGTTATGATAAACTAATGGAGTGGTCTGTTATGATAAACTGATGGAGTGGTATGTTACGATACGATACGTAGAATGTATGGTCAGTTGACTGATAAGTCTGCTATGGATAAAGTCTGCTAATATGGCATATATTATAACTAATGGATGTGTCTGTTATGATAAACTGAACTAATGGAGTGGTCTGTTATGATAAACTGAACTAATGGAGTGGTCTGTTATGATAAACTGAACTAATGGAGTGGTCTGTTATGATAAACTGAACTAATGGAGTGGTATGTTATGATAAACTGAACTAATGGAGTGGTCTGTTATGATAAACTGAACTAATGGAGTGGTCTGTTATGATAAACTGAACTAATGGAGTGGTCTGTTATGATAAACTGAACTAATGGAGTGGTCTGTTATGATAAACTGAACTAATGGAGTGGTCTGTTATGATAAACTGAACTAATGGAGTGGTCTGTTATGATAAACTGAACTAATGATAGACTGATGAAGTGGTATGTTATGATAAACTGAACTAATGGAGTGGTCTGTTATGATAAACTGAACTAATGGAGTGGTCTGTTATGATAAACTGAACTAATGGAGTGGTCTGTTATGATAA
This sequence comes from Oncorhynchus gorbuscha, assembly GCF_021184085.1. Classification (NCBI taxonomy): domain Eukaryota; kingdom Metazoa; phylum Chordata; class Actinopteri; order Salmoniformes; family Salmonidae; genus Oncorhynchus; species Oncorhynchus gorbuscha. The sequence continues at coordinate 1,250 of NW_025761756.1, forward strand.
ACTGAACTAATGGAGTGGTCTGTTATGATAAACTGAACTAATGGAGTGGTCTGTTATGATAAACTAATGGAGTGGTCTGTTATGATAAACTGATGGAGTGGTATGTTACGATAAACTGAACTAATGGAGTGGTCTGTTATGATAAACTGAACTAATGGAGTGGTCTGTTATGATAAACTGAACTAATGGAGTGGTCTGTTATGATAAACTGAACTAATGGAGTGGTCTGTTATGATAAACTGAACTAATGGAGTGGTCTGTTATGATAAACTGAACTAATGGAGTGGTCTGTTATGATAAACTGAACTAATGGAGTGGTACTGTTACGATAAACTGAACTAATGGAGTGGTCTGTTATGATAAACTGAACTAATGGAAGTGGTCTGTTATGATAAACTGAACTAATGGAGTGGTCTTGTTATGATAAACTGAACTAATGGAGTGGTCTGTTATGATAAACTGAACTAATGGAGTGGTCTGTTATGATAAACTGAACTAATGGAGTGGTCTGTTATGATAAACTGAACTAATGGAGAGGTCTGTTATGATAAACTAATGGAGTGGTCTGTTATGATAAACTGAAAAAAATGGAGTGGTCTATTATGATAAACTGAACTAAAGGAGTGGTCTGTTACGATAAACTGAACTAATGGAGTGGTCTGTTATGATAAACTGAACTAATGGAGTGGTCTGTTATGATAAACTGAACTAATGGAGTGGTCTGTTATGATAAACTGAACTAATGGAGTGGTCTGTTATGATAAACTGAACTAATGGAGTGGTCTGTTATGATAAACTGAACTAATGGAGTGGTCTGTTATGATAAACTGAACTAATGGAGTGGTCTGTTATGATAAACTGGAACTAATGGAGTGGTCTGTTATGATAAAACTAATGGAGTGGTCTGTTATGCTAAACTGAACTAATGGAGTGGTCTGTTACGATAAACTGAACTAATGGAGTGGTCTGTTATGATAAACTGAAACTAATGGAGTGGTCTGTTATGATAAACTGAACTAATGGAGTGGTCTGTTATGATAAACTGAACTAATGGAGTGGTCTGTTATGATAAACTGAACTAATGGAGTGGTCTGTTATGATAAACTGAACTAAT
>NW_025761757.1:0-2361 GCF_021184085.1 Oncorhynchus gorbuscha
GGTGTAATATAATGACAGTAGATGGTAGACCAGGTTAATATAAGGACAGTAGATGGTAGACCAGGTTAATAGATTGACAGTAGATGGTAGACCAGGGAAATATAATGACAGTAGATGGTAGACCAGGGTAATATAATGACAGTAGATGGTAGACCAGGTTAATATAATGACAGTAGATGGTAGACCAGGTTAATATAATGACAGTAGATGGTAGACCAGGTTAATATAAGTACAGTAGATGGTAGACCAGGTTAATATAATGACAGTAGAAGGTAGACCAGGGTAATATAATGACAGTAGATGGTAGACCAGGGTAATATAATGACAGTAGATGGTAGACCAGGGTAATAAAATGCAGTAGATGGTAGACCAGGGTAATATAATGACAGTAGATGGTAGACCAGGGTAATATAATGACAGTAGATGGTAGACTAGGGTAATATAATGACGGTAGAAGGGAGACCAGGGTAATAGATTGACAGTAGATGGTAGACCAGGGTAATATAATGACAGTAGATGGTAGACTAGGGTAATATAATGACAGTAGATGGTAGACCAGGGTAATATAATGACAGTAGATGGTAGACTAGGGTAATATAATGACAGTAGATGGTAGACCAGGTTAATATAAGGACAGTAGATGGTAGACCAGGTTAATAGATTGACAGTAGATGGTAGACCAGGGAAATATAATGACAGTAGATGGTAGACCAGGTTAATAGATTGACAGTAGATGGTAGACCAGGGAAATATAATGACAGTAGATGGTAGACCAGGGTAATATAATGACAGTAAATGGTAGACCAGGGTAATATAATGACAGTAGATGGTAGACCAGGGTAATATAATGACAGTAGAGGGTAGACCAGGGTAATATAATGACAGTATATGGTAGACCAGGGTAATATAATGACAGTAGAGACCAGGGTAATATAATGACAGTAGATGGTAGACCAGGGACATATAATGACCAGGGTAATATAATGACAGTAGATGGTAGACCAGGGTAATATAGTGACAGTAGATGGTAGACCAGGTTAATATAAGGACAGTAGATGGTAGACCAGGGTAATATAATGACAGTAGATGGTAGACCAGGGTAATATAATGACAGTAGATGGTAGACCAGGGTAATATATTGACAGTAGATGGTAGACCAGGGTAATATAATGACAGTAGATGGTAGACCAGGGTAATATAATGACAGTAGATGGTAGACCAGGGTAATATAATGACAGTAGATGGTAGACCAGGGTAATATAATGACAGTAGATGGTAGACCAGGTTAATATAATGACAGTAGATGGTAGACCAGGGAATATATAATGACCAGGGTAATATAATGACAGTAGATGGTAGACCAGGGTAATATAGTGACAGTAGATGGTAGACCAGGTTAATATAAGGACAGTAGAAAGTAGAACAGGGTAATATATTGACAGTAGATGGTAGACCAGGTTAATATAATGACAGTAGATGGTAGACCAGGTTAATATAATGACAGTAGATGGTAGACCAGGTTAATATAAGGACAGTAGATGGTAGACCAGGTTAATATAATGACAGTAGATGGTAGACCAGGTTAATATAATGACAGTAGATGGTAGACTAGGGTAATATAATGACGGTAGATGGTAGACCAGGGTAATATAATGACAGTAGATGGTAGACCAGGTTAATATAATTGACAGTAGATGGTAGACCAGGGTAATATAATGACAGTAGATGGTAGACCAGGTTAATATAATGACAGTAGATGGTAGACCAGGTTAATATAAGTGACAGTAGATGGTAGACCAGGTTAATATAATGACAGTAGATGGTAGACCAGGGTAATATAATGACAGTAGATGGTAGACCAGGGTAATATAATGACAGTAGAGACCAGGGTAATATAATGACAGTAGATGGTAGACCAGGGAAATATAATGACCAGGGTAATATAATGACAGTAGATGGTAGACCAGGGTAATATAGTGACAGTAGATGGTAGACCAGGGTTAATATAAGGACAGTAGAAGGTAGACCAGGGTAATATATTGACAGTAGATGGTAGACCAGGGTAATATAATGACAGTAGATGGTAGACCAGGTTAATATAAGGACAGTAGATGGTAGACCAGGAAATATAATGACCAGGGTAATATAATGACAGTAGATGGTAGACCAGGGTAATATAGTGACAGTAGATGGTAGACCAGGTTAATATAAGGACAGTAGAAAGTAGAACAGGGTAATATATTGACAGTAGATGGTAGACCAGGGTAATATAATGACAGTAGATGGTAGACCAGGGTAATATAATGACAGTAGATGGTAGACCAGGGTAATATAATGACAGTAGATGGTAGACCAAGGTAA
>NW_025761758.1:0-2360 GCF_021184085.1 Oncorhynchus gorbuscha
GGTAGCAACACAACATGACACCAACATGGTAGCAACACAACATGGTAGCAACACAACATGACAACAACATGGTAGCAACACAACATGACAACAGCATGGTAGCAACACAACATAACAACAACATGGTAGCAACACAACATGACAACAACATGGTAGCAACACAACATAACAACAACATGGTAGCAACACAACATGGTATCAACACAACATGACAACAACATGGTAACATCACAATATAACAACATGGTAGCAACACAACATGACAACACAGCATGGTAGCAACACAACACGAAAACAACATGGTAGCAACACAACATGGTAGCAACACAACATGACAGCAACATGGTAGCAACACAACATGACACCAACATGGTAGCAACACAACATGGTAGCAACACAACATGACAACAACATGGTAGCAACAGAACATGACAACAGCATGGCAGCAACACAACATAACAACAACATGGTAGCAACACAACATGACAACAACATGGTAGCAACACAACATGACAACAGCATGGTAGCAACACAACATAACAACAACATGGTAGCAACACAACATAACAACAACATGGTAGCAACACAACATAACAACAACATGGTAGCAACACAACATGACAACAACATGGTAGCAACACAACATGGTAGCAACACAACATGACAACAACATGGTAGCAACACAACATGACAACAACATGGTAGCAACACAACATGACAACAACATGGCAGCAACACAACATGGTAGCAGCACAAAATGACAACACAGCATGGTAGCAACACAACATGACAACAACATGGTAGCAACACAACATGACAACAACATGGTAGCAACCCAACATGACAACAACATGGCAGCAACACAACATGGTAGCAACACAACATGACAACACAGCTGGCAGCAACACAACATGACAACAAGCATGGTAGCAACTCAACATGACAACAACATGGTAGCAACACAACATAACAACAACATGGTAGCAGCACAAAATGACAACAACATGGTAGCAACACAACATGACAACAACATGGTAGCAACACAACATGACAACAGCATGGTAGCAACACAACATAACAACAACATGGTAGCAACACAACATGACAACAACATGGTAGCAACACAACATGACAACAGCATGGTAGCAACACAACATAACAACAACATGGTAGCAACTCAACATGACAACAACATGGTAGCATCACAACATGACAACAACATGGTAGCAAAACAACATAACAACAACATGGTAGCAACACAACATGGTAGCAACACAACATGACAACAACATGGTAGCAACACAACATGACAACAACATGGTAGCAACACAACATGACAACAGCATGGTAGCAACACAACATAACAACAACATGGTAGCAACACAACATGACAACAACATGGTAGCAACACAACATGGTAGCAACACAACATGACAACAACATGGTAACATCACAATATAACAACATGGTAGCAACACAACATGACAACACAGCATGGTAGCAACACAACACGAAAACAACATGGTAGCAACACAACATGGTAGCAACACAACATGACAGCAACATGGTAGCAACACAACATGACACCAACATGGTAGCAACACAACATGGTAGCAACACAACATGACAACAACATGGTAGCAACACAACATGACAACAGCATGGTAGCAACACAACATAACAACAACATGGTAGCAACACAACATGACAACAACATGGTAGCAACACAACATGACAACAGCATGGTAGCAACACAACATAACAACAACATGGTAGCAACTCAACATGACAACAACATGGTAGCATCACAACATGACAACAACATGGTAGCAAAACAACATAACAACAACATGGTAGCAACACAACATGACAACAACATGGTAGCAACACAACATAACAACAACATGGTAGCAACACAACATGACAACAACATGGTAGCACCACAACATGGTAGCAACACAACATGACCACAACATGGTAGCAACACAACATGACAACAACATGGTAGCAACACAACACGAAAACAACATGGTAGCAACACAACATGGTAGCAACACAACATGACAACAACATGGTAGCAACACAACATGACACCAACATGGTAGCAACACAACATGGTAGCAACACAACATGACAACAACATGGTAGCAACACAACATGACAACAGCATGGTAGCAACACAACATAACAACAACATGGTAGCAACACAACATGACAACAACATGGTAGCAACACAACATGACAACAACATGGTAGCAACACAACATGACAACAACATGGTAGCAACACAACATGACAACACAGCATGGTAGCAACACAACACGAAAACAACATGGTAGCAACACAACATGACAGCAACA
>NW_025761759.1:0-2356 GCF_021184085.1 Oncorhynchus gorbuscha
TAACTTTAACATTTTGTTATATTACAAATTGGGATTCAAATGGATGTCATTTTTTGCAAACGATCTACACAAAATACTCTGTCAAAGTGGAAGAAAAAGTACCTCCACCCTCCAAAATATTGCACTAATATACCTGTATATTGATTAGATAAGTATTCAACCCCCTGAGTCAATACATGTTAGAATCACCTTTGGCAGCGATTACAGCTGAGTCTTTCTGGGTAAGTCTCCAAAAGCTTTGCGCACTGGTGATGAAAAATATTTGCCCATTATTCTTTTTTTTAAATTGTCAGGCTCTGTCTAGTTGGTTGTTGATCATTGCTCGAAAGACAATTCCAAGTCTTGCCATAGATTTTCAAGCCGATTTAAGTCAAAACTGAAACCAGGCCACTCAGAAACATTCACTGGTAAGCAACTCCAGTGCCTTCAGAAAGTATTCATACCCCTTGACTTATTACACATTTTGTTGTGTTACAGCCTGAATTCAAAATGTATTAAATATGATTTTTTGTATTACCCATCTACACGCAATTCCCCATAATGACAAAGTGAAAACATGTTTTTAGAAATGTTTGACATTTTTGGGAAAATGAATTTATATAAACATTCACACTCCCTGAGTTAACTTTGTACAAGCTCAGTCAAGTTGGTTGTTGATCATTGCTAGACAACCATAGATTTTCAAGTAGTTTATGTCAAAACATTAACTCAGGAAAATTCACTGTCTTCTTGGTTTAGATTATTAGGATCCCCATTAGCTACTGCAAATGCAGCAGCTACTCTTCCTGGGGTCCACACAAAACATACAAATACATGACAAAGTACAGAACAGTAATACACAAGAACAACATAAGATATTACATTAAATAAAAAATAAAAGAGCTATATATAGGAAAGACAAAAAAAGAAATGTGTTGGTAAGCAACTCCAGTGTAGATTTGGCCTTGTGTTTTAGGTTATTGTCCTGCTGAAAAGTGAATGAATCTCCCAGTGTCTGGTGGAAAGCAGACTGAACCAAGTTTTCCTCTAGGATTTTGTCTGTGCTTAGCTCTATTCTGTTTCTTATTTATTTTTTAAAAAAAACTCCCTTGCAGATGACAAGCATATCCATAAAATGATGCAGCCACCACCATTCTTGAAAATATGAAGAGAGGTACTCAACAATGTGTTGGATTTGTCCCAAACATAATGCTTTGTAGATTACTGCATTGTTGTGTTTGGAGCTTGCAGGAATGGCAGTTCACTGTAGTTGTGCACATGACATTAAAACTTGTATTCAGGACAACTACAAAAAATGTAATTGCCACATTCTTTGCAGTATTACTTTAGTGCCTTATTGCAAACATGATGCATGTTTTGGAATATTTTTTATTCGGTAGAGGCTTCATTCTTTTCACACTGTCATTTATGTTAGTATTTTGGAGTAACTACAATGTTGTTTGTCCATCCTCAGTTATTCTCTCATATTAGCCATTAAACTCTGTAACCGTTTGAAAATCACCATTGGCCTCATGGTGAAATCCCTGAGCGGTTTCCTTCCTCTGTGGCAACTGAGTTAGGAAGGGCGACTATCTTTGTAGTGACTGGGGGGTGTTGAGACACCATCCAAAGTGTCAAATTAATAACTGCACCCTCTACCAATAGGTGGTCTTCTTTGCGGACCATAGGAAAACCTTGGTTCGCAAAGTGGAATCTGTGCTTGAAATTCACTGCCCAACTTAGGGACCTTACAGATACTTGTATGTGTGGGGTACAGAGATGGGGTAGTCATTTAAAAATCATGTTAAACATTATAATTGCACACAAGTGGAGTCCATGCAACTTATGTGGATTGTTGAGCACATTTTTACTCCTGAACTTTAGGCTTGCCATAACAAAAGGGTTGACTACTTCTTGACTCGAGACAATTAAGCTTTTCATTTGTAACCATTCCTACAAACATAATTCCACTTTCACATTATGGGGTATTGTGTAGATCTGTGAAAACATCTCCATTTAATACATTTTAAATTCAGGCTGTAACAACAAAATGTGGAAAAAGTGAAGGTGTGAGAATACTTTCTGAAGGCACTGTAGCTGTTATCAGGTAGATAACTGATAGCCATGACAATGGAGCATTTACAGTTTTTCGCTTTACTTTGCATAATACATAGGCTATTATAAGAAAACTAGACAATGCTTGAATCTGCATACTTCCTATCTCATATCACAATACATTCAAAAAAGCATTTGAGATTATCAGCACTGCTTGAACATAAAAATAAAAATTTCAGCGCTCTGATCCAACAGGATCTAGAGATAAATGTTTCTTTGTGCATTTTATATTGGAATCTCTGGCAGTTATGCTCCTAAAAAG
>NW_025761760.1:0-2355 GCF_021184085.1 Oncorhynchus gorbuscha
TGCATCTAGGTTATTGCGCAAGGTTAAATTGAGATCCTCAGTTAGGTGGTTAACGGATTTTTGTCCTCTGGCGTCCTTGGGTAGGCAGAGGGAGTCTGTAAGGGCATCAAGGAATCTTTGTGTTGTCTGTGAATTTATAGCACGACTTTTGATGTTCCTTGGTTGGGGTCTGAGCAGATTATTTGTTGCAATTGCAAACATAATAAAATGGTGGTCCGATAGTCCAGGATTATGAGGAAAAACATTAAGATCCACAACATTTATTCCATGGGACAAAACTAGGTCCAGCGTATGACTGTGAGAGTGAGTGGGTCCAGAGACATGTTGGACAAAACCCACTGAGTCGATGATGGCTCCAAAAGCCTTTTGGAGTGGGTCTGTGGACTTTTCCATGTGAATATTAAAGTCACCAAAGATTAGAATATTATCTGCAATGACTACAAGGTCTGATAGGAATTCAGGGAACTCAGTGAGAAACGCTGTATATGGCCCAGGAGGCTTGTAAACAGTAGCTATAAAAAGTGATTGAGTAGACTGCATAGATTTCATGACTAGAAGCTCAAAAGACGAAAACGTCTTTTTTTATTTTGTAAATTGAAGTAAATGTTAGCAACACCTCCGCCTTTGCGGGATGCACGGGGGATATGGTCACTAGTGTAGCCAGGAGGTGAGGCCTCATTTAACACAGTAAATTCATCAGGCTTAAGCCATGTTTCAGTCAGGCCAATCACATCAAGATTATGATCAGTGATTAGTTCATTGACTATAATTGCGTGGCCGCTGCCACCCTAATCTGGTGGTCCCAGCGCGCACGACCCACGTGGAGTTCCAGGTCTCCGGTAGCCTCTGGAACTGCCGATCTGCAGCCAACAAGGCAGAGTTCATCTCAGCCTATGCCTCCCTCCAGTCCCTCGACTTCTTGGCACTGACAGAAACATGGATCACCACAGATAACACTGCTACTCCTACTGCTCTCTCTTCGTCCGCCCATGTGTTCTCGCACACCCCGAGAGCTTCTGGTCAGCGGGGTGGTGGCATAGGGATCCTTATCTCTCCCATGTGCACAGACCATACAAACGCTCCTCACCGCGTGGCAGCGGCCACCCTACTCTGGTGGTCCCAGCGCGCACGACCCACGTGGAGTTCCAGGTCTCCGGTAGCCTCTGGAACTGCCAATCTGCGGTCAACAAGGCAGAGTTCATCTCAGCCTATGCCTCCCTCCAGTCCTCGACTTCTTGGCACTGACGGAAACATGGATCACCACAGACAACACTGCTACTCCTACTGCTCTCTCTTCGTCGCCCCACGTGTTCCTCGCACACCTCGAGAGCGTCTGGTCAGCGGGGTGGTGGCACCGGGATCCTCATCTCTCCCAAGTGGTCATTCTCTTTCTCCCCTTACCCATCTGTCTATCGCCTCCTTTGAATTCCATGCTGTCACAGTTACTAGCCCTTTCAAGCTTAACATCCTTATCATTTATCGCCCTCCAGGTTCCTCGGAGGAGTTCATCAATGAGCTTTGATGCCTTGATAAGTCCTTTCCTGAGGACGGCTCACCTCTCACAGTTCTGGGCGACTTTAACCTCCCCACGTCTACCTTTGACTCTTTCCTCTGCCTCCTTCTTTCCACTCTCCTCTTTTGACCCTCACCCTCTCACCTTCCCCCTACTCACAAGGCAGGCAATACGCTCGACCTCATCTTTACTAGATGCTGTTCTTCCACTAACCTCACTGCAACTCCCCTCCAAGTCTCCGACCACTGCCTTGTATCCTTTTCCTCTCGCTCATCCAACACCTCCACTGCCTACTCGGATGGTATCGCGCCGTCCCAGCCTTTGCTCTCTCCCCGCTGTCTCTCTGTATATCTTCCCTCTTATCAAGCCTTCTCCCACCTATCTCCTGATTCTGCCTCCTCAACCCTCCTCTCCTCCCTCTCTGCATCCCTTGACTCTCTATGTCCCCTATCCTCCAGGCCGGCTCGGTCCTCCCTCCCGCTCCGTGGCTCGATGACTCATTGCGGGCTCACAGAACAGGGCTCCGGGCAGCCAGGCGGAATGGAGGAAAACTCGCCCTGCGGACCTGGCATCCTTTCTCCCTCCTCTCTACATTTTCCTCCTCTGTGTCTGCTGCTAAAGCCACTTTCTACCAACACGCTAAATTCCAAGCATCACCTCTAACCCTAGGAAGCTCTTTTTGCCACCTTCTCCTCCCTCCTGGATCCTCGCCCCCTCCCCCTCCTCCCTCTCTGCAGATGACTTCGTCCAACCATTTTGAAAAGAAGGTCGACAACATCCGATCCTCGTTTGCTAAGTCAAACGACACCGCTGGTTCTGCTCACACTGCCCTACCCTGTGCT
>NW_025761761.1:0-2352 GCF_021184085.1 Oncorhynchus gorbuscha
CCTGATTACACATAGAAGTAGGCCTGTAGGCTACCTGGCCTGATTACACATAGAAGTAGGCCTCTAGGCTACCTGGCCTGATTACACATAGAAGTAGGCCTCTAGGCTACCTGGCCTGATTACACATAGAAGTAGGCCTGTAGGCTACCTGGCCTGATTACACATAGAAGTAGGCCTGTGGGCTACCTGGCCTGATTACACATAGAAGTAGGCCTCTAGGCTACCTGGCCTGATTACACATAGAAGTAGGCTACCTGGCCTGATTACACATAGAAGTAGGCCTGTAGGCTACCTGGCCTGATTACACATAGAAGTAGGCCTCTAGGCTACCTGGCCTGATTACACATAGAAGTAGGCCTCTAGGCTACCTGGCCTGATTACACATAGAAGTAGGCCTCTAGGCTACCTGGCCTGATTACACATAGAAGTAGGCCTCTAGGCTACCTGGCCTGATTACACATAGAAGTAGGCCTCTAGGCTACCTGACCTGATTACACATAGAAGTAGGCCTCTAGGCTACCTGGCCTGATTACACATAGAAGTAGGCCTCTAGGCTACCTGGCCTGATTACACATAGAAGTAGGCCTCTAGGCTACCTGGCCTGATTACACATAGAAGTAGGCCTCTAGGCTACCTGGCCTGATTACACATAGAAGTAGGCCTCTAGGCTACCTGGCCTGATTACACATAGAAGTAGGCCTCTAGGCTACCTGGCCTGATTACACATAGAAGTAGGCCTCTAGGCTACCTGGCCTGATTACACATAGAAGTAGGCCTCTAGGCTACCTGGCCTGATTACACATAGAAGTAGGCCTCTAGGCTACCTGGCCTGATTACACATAGAAGTAGGCCTCTAGGCTACCTGGCCTGATTACACATAGAAGTAGGCCTCTAGGCTACCTGGCCTGATTACACATAGAAGTAGGCCTCTAGGCTACCTGGCCTGATTACACATAGAAGTAGGCCTCTAGGCTACCTGGCCTGATTACACATAGAAGTAGGCCTCTAGGCTACCTGGCCTGATTACACATAGAAGTAGGCCTCTAGGCTACCTGGCCTGATTACACATAGAAGTAGGCCTCTAGGCTACCTGGCCTGATTACACATAGAAGTAGGCCTCTAGGCTACCTGGCCTGATTACACATAGAGTAGGCCTCTAGGCTACCTGGCCTGATTACACATAGAAGTAGGCCTCTAGGCTACCTGGCCTGATTACACATAGAAGTAGGCCTGTAGGCTACCTGGCCTGATTACACATAGAAGTAGGCTACCTGTCCTGATTACACATAGAAGTAGGCCTCTAGGCTACCTGGCCTGATTACACATAGAAGTAGGCCTCTAGGCTACCTGGCCTGATTACACATAGAAGCAGGCAACCTGGCCTGATTACACATAGAAGTAGGCCTCTAGGCTACCTGGCCTGATTACACATAGAAGTAGGCCTCTAGGCTACCTGACCTGATTACACATAGAAGTAGGCCTCTAGGCTACCTGGCCTGATTACACATAGAAGTAGGCCTCTAGGCTACCTGACCTGATTACACATAGAAGTAGGCCTCTAGGCTACCTGACCTGATTACACATAGAAGTAGGCCTGTAGGCTACCTGGCCTGATTACACATAGAAGTAGGCCTGTAGGCTACCTGGCCTGATTACACATAGAAGTAGGCCTCTAGGCTACCTGACCTGATTACACATAGAAGTAGGCCTCTAGGCTACCTGACCTGATTACACATAGAAGTAGGCTACCTGGCCTGATTACACATAGAAGTAGGCCTGTAGGCTACCTGACCTGATTACACATAGAAGTAGGCCTCTAGGCTACCTGGCCTGATTACACATAGAAGTAGGCCTCTAGGCTACCTGGCCTGATTACACATAGAAGTAGGCCTCTAGGCTACCTGGCCTGATTACACATAGAAGTAGGCTACCTGGCCTGATTACACATAGAAGTAGGCCTCTAGGCTACCTGACCTGATTACACATAGAAGTAGGCCTGTAGGCTACCTGGCCTGATTACACATAGAAGTAGGCCTCTAGGCTACCTGGCCTGATTACACATAGAAGTAGGCCTGTAGGCTACCTGGCCTGATTACACATAGAGTAGGCCTCTAGGCTACCTGGCCTGATTACACATAGAAGTAGGCCTGTAGGCTACCTGGCCTGATTACACATAGAAGTAGGCCTGTAGGCTACCTGGCCTGATTACACATAGAAGTATGCCTCTAGGCTACCTGGCCTGATTACACATAGAAGTAGGCCTCTAGGCTACCTGGACTGATTACACATAGAAGTAGGCCTCTAGGCTACCTGGCCTGATTACACATAGAAGTAGGCCCTCTAGGCTACCTG
>NW_025761762.1:0-2350 GCF_021184085.1 Oncorhynchus gorbuscha
GACTGGCCACCTGGTGACCAAGCTGGTGTTGATCAACGGTGATTCACAATGATCCACGTTGATCTGGGATATGTTTCGTATTGCGTCAGATAACAATATTGACGAATACGTTGATTCGGTGTGCGAGTTCATTAGAACGTGCGTTGAAGATGCCGTTCCCATAGCAACGATTAAAACATTCCCTAAACAGAAACTGTGGATTGATGGCAGCATTCGCGTGAAACTGAAAGCGCGAACCACTGCTTTTAATCAGGGCAAGGTGACTGGTAATATATGCCATTTAGCAGACGCTTTTATCCAAAGCGACTTACAGTCATGTGTGCATACATTCTACATATGGGTGGTCCCGGGGATCGAACCCACTACCCTGGCGTTACAAGCGATGCTCTACCAACTGAGCTACAGAAGGACCGAATACAAACCGAATACAAACAGTGCAGCTATTCCCTCCGCAAGGCTATCAAACAAGCTAAGCGTCAGTACAGAGACAAAGTAGAATCTCAATTCAACGGCTCAGACACAAGAGGCATGTGGCAGGGTCTACAGTCAATCACGGACTACAAGAAGAAATCCAGCCCAGTCACGGACCAGGATGTCTTGCTCCCAGGCAGACTAAATAACTTTTTTTTTTGCCCGCTTTGAGGACAATACAGTGCCACTGACACGGCCTGCAACGAAAACATGCGGACTCTCCTTCACTGCAGCAGAGGTGAGTAAGACATTTAAACGTGTTAACCCTCGCAAGGCTGCAGGCCCAGACGGCATCCCCAGCCGCGCCCTCAGAGCATGCGCAGACCAGCTGGCCGGTGTGTTTACGGACATATTCAATCAATCCCTATACCAGTCTGCTGTTCCCACATGCTTCAAGAGGGCCACCATTGTTCCTGTTCCCAAGTAAGCTAAGGTAATTGAGCTAAACGACTACCGCCCCATAGCACTCACTTCCGTCATCATGAAGTGCTTTGAGAGACTAGTCAAGGACCATATCACCTCCACCCTACCTGACACCCTAGACCCACTCCAATTTGGGTCTCGACCCCGCCCTGTGCAACTGGGTACTGGCCTTTCTGACGGGCCGCCCCCAGGTGGTGAGGGTAGGCAACAACATCTCCACCCCGCTGATCCTCAACACTGGGGCCCCACAAGTGTTGCATTCTGAGCCCTCTCCTGTACTCCCTGTTCACCCACGACTGCGTGGCCACGCACGCCTCCAACTCAATCATCAAGTTTGCAGACGACACAACAGTGGTAGGCTTGATTACCAACAACGATGAGACGGCCTACAGGGAGGAGTGAGGGCCCTCGGAGTGTGGTGTCAGGAAAATAACCTCACACTCAACGTCAACAAAACTAAGGAGATGATTGTGGACTTCAGGAAACAGCAGAGGGAACACCCCCCTATCCACATCGATGGAACAGTAGTGGAGAGGGTAGCAAGTTTTAAGTTCCTCGGCATACACATCACAGACAAACTGAATTGGTCCACTCACACAGACAGCATCGTGAAGAAGGCGCAGCAGCGCCTCTTCAACCTCAGGAGGCTGAAGAAATTTGTATCACCGCCTGGTACGGCAACTGCTCCGCCCACAACCGTAAGGCTCTCCAGAGGGTAGTGAGGTCTGCACAACGCATCACCGGGGGGCAAACTACCTGCCCTCCAGGATGTTACAGGAAGGCCATAAAGATCATCAAGGACATCAACCACCCGAGCCACTGCCTGTTCACCCCGCTATCATCCAGAAGGCGAGGTCAGTACAGGTGCATCAAAGCTGGGACCGTGAGACTGAAAAACAGCTTCTATATCAAGGCCATCAGACTGTTAAACAGCCACCACTAACATTGAGTGGCTGCTGCCAACACACTGACACTGACACTGACTCAACTCCAGCCACTTTAATAATGGGAATTGATGGGAAATGATGTAAATATATCACTAGTCACTTTAAACAATGCTACCTTATATAATGTTACATACCCTACATTATTCATCTCATATGCATACGTATATACTGTACTCTATATCATCGACTGACTCCTTATGTAATATATTTATCACTAGCCACTTTAACTATGCCACTTTGTTTACATACTCATCTCATATGTATATACTGTGCTCGATACCATCTACTGTATCTTGCCTACGCTGCACTGTACCATCACTCATTCATATATCTTTATGTACATATTCTTTATCCCCTTACACTGTGTATAAGACAGTAGTTTTGGAATTGTTAGTTAGATTACTTGTTGGTTATTACTGCATTGTCGGAACTAGAAACACAAGCATTTCGCTACACTCGCACTAACATCTGGTAACCATGTGTATGTGACAAATACAATTTGATTTGAT
>NW_025761763.1:0-2347 GCF_021184085.1 Oncorhynchus gorbuscha
TACCTGATAAACAGAACGAGGCAGTTTACCTGATAAACAGAACAAGGCAGTTTACCTGATAAACAGAACAAAGGCAGTTTACCTGATAAACAGAACAAGGCAGTTTACCTGATAAACAGAACAGGGCGGTTTACCTGATAAACAGAACAAGGCAGTTTACCTGATAAACAGAACAAAGGCAGTTTACCTGATAAACAGAACAAGGCAGTTTACCTGATAAACAGAACAGGGCGGTTTACCTGATAAACAGAACAAGGCAGTTTACCTGATAAACAGAACAAAGGCAGTTTACCTGATAAACAGAACAGGGCAGTTTACCTGATAAACAGAACAGGGCAGTTTACCTGATAAACAGAACAAGGCAGTTTACCTGATAAACAGAACAAGGCAGTTTACCTGATAAACAGAACAGGGCGGTTTACCTGATAAACAGAACAAGGCAGTTTACCTGATAAACAGAACAGGGCAGTTTACCTGATAAACAGAACAGGGCAGTTTACCTGATAAACAGAACAAAGGCAGTTTACCTGATAAACAGAACAAAGGCAGTTTACCTGATAAACAGAACAAGGCAGTTTACCTGATAAACAGAACAAGGCAGTTTACCTGATAAACAGAACAAAGGCAGTTTACCTGATAAACAGAACAAGGCAGTTTACCTGATAAACAGAACAGGGCAGTTTACCTGATAAACAGAACAGGGCAGTTTACCTGATAAACAGAACAAGGCAGTTTACCTGATAAACAGAACAAAGGCAGTTTACCTGATAAACAGAACAAGGCAGTTTACCTGATAAACAGAACAAGGCAGTTTACCTGATAAACAGAACAAAGGCAGTTTACCTGATAAACAGAACAAGACAGTTTACCTGATAAACACAACAAGGCAGTTTACCAGATAACAGAACAAGGCAGTTTACCTGATAAACACTGAAGACTCTGTTCAATCTGGATGGCTGAAGCTTTCCTAGATGTTTTACGCGATAGGAATGTAAAGGTCATTTCCAATCCAGTTGACAATACGCAACGTTTATCGTGAATACGGTCTCCGCTAACGTTGCCTTTACATTGTATTCACGCTGTAACCCTGGACGGATTGAACAGAGCCCTTGAGAGGGGGATCCTCAACAAACCCTCGGAACACTGTATCCACCCAGCTAATTAGGGAAAGGTAAACCACAGTACCAATCACTGATTAATCTGTCACACAGAGCCGCAGACCACACAGAGCAGCCATCTTGGGTTGTGCTCCTCTTGTGGTTATTGGTGCTCTGAGTAAATTAATCCCTCCACTGAAGACCAGCGCAGTGATTTAGCCATGGGTTAATTAAACATTTACATCTAGATGCCTGGCAATCTATTGTACCGGGAGGTAATTTATACCATCAATATGCACTTTAATCAGAAACTACAGGAGGGCATATGTTTGCATGCTCCCTGCTAATTGGCACCACGCTGGCTTGTGGCGCTGCTGCTGTTTGGGATTGAGAGGGATTGTGGGATAGTAAAGTCCCTGTTACTGTGACGTAGTTAGCTCCATCGGAGACGTAGTCTGTGTTACTGTCGTCGTTCTAGCTCAGGCCTGCTGTTTTGGTGGATGGGGAGAGGGATAGTGAATTACCGTATTAAAACACCAATCAATGCAATGCCCCTGCAACCAACAAGGCAGCAGATCAGACCCAATATCTTGTGTTCTCTATCCCAGGTTACGTGAAGAGGAAACAGGAAGGGCTGATTCTCGAATAGATCCATTTGGGTGATATTCAAGAAACCTATTTACTATGTACTATGTAAGCCACATTTTTATGATCACACTTTAGATTCTTCAAAAAGCCACCATTTGTCTTTGATGACAGCTTTGCACACTCTTGGCATTCTCTCAACCAGCTTCACCTGGAATGCTTTTTCCAACAGTCTCGAGCGAGTTCCCACATATGCTGAGCACTTGTTGGCTGCTTTTCCTTCACCCTGCCGTCCAACTCATCCCAAACCATCTCAATTGGGTTGAAGTCGGGATTGTGGAGGACAGGTCATCTGATGCAGCACTCCATCACTCTTATCTACTTCAAATAGCCCTTATACAGCTTGGAGGTGTGTTTTAGGTCAGTGTCCTATTGAAAAACAAATGATAGTCCCACTAAACGCAAACCAGATGGGATAGCGTATCTCTGCAGAATGCTGTGGTAGCCATGCTGGTTAAGTGTGCCTTGAATTCTACTTAAATCACAGACAGTGTCACCAGCAAAGCACCCTCACACAATCACACCTCCTCCTCCATGCTTCATGGTGGGAACCACACATGCGTAGATCATCCGTTCACCTACTCTGCATCTCACAAAGACACAGC
>NW_025761764.1:0-2344 GCF_021184085.1 Oncorhynchus gorbuscha
TAGGTCTTATAGTAACTATGAATCTGCTGAGTAACAAAATCAACCCATGGGTATAATACATTAACTGGTCCCTGTATTTTGAAATCCAAAAACACTGTATTCATAAATGTTTATGGCTTTAGAGGGAGCCAGCATTATTGCTACAAATTTAGATCTCCACTCCAAACTCTCCTTAATCGTCCCCCAAATGGGAACTGGGCTACAAAATGGTTTGAACAAACCCAAGCACATTTACTTTCCATCTGTCCTTATGAATTCCTGGCCAAGCAGCCATTCTGATCATCCCCCATATGCTATGTTGTTGGATAATAAAGGAAGAGAAGGGAAGGGTTGGGTCTGGATGGAACTCTGATGTTCCGTTCTGAGAGTACAAAACATTCTGAGGATGGGTTCTGATTCTGAAGCCAGGGCAGGAATGGATGTGACAATGTTGGCATCACCAGGCTCATTATGCTACCCTGCCTCCTGTCCTATCCAGTCCTGTCCCTCTCTGTACCTGGCTGGCTCAAGTCACAGAGACGCACAATGTCTACACTAGCATTCTACCTAGAATAAAGCAATGTATTCAGCATGTATTTAAAGTTATGTGTGAATATTTGAATGTAGCCTAGCTAGCCTGAGGAGATACTTGATTATAATACCTTTTTCGGGACCAAACCTGTGCCTGCCTAGAGTGGGCCATATGTTTTCTCAAGGTTGGGTGGATTTCCAAATCACACTCTCGTTGTTGACTAAATTAAATATAAACCGTGGCGCAGCAGGTTTTCTAAAGGCAGTGTGTGGGAGGGTGCCAGTTTAAAGCTAAATCTGTCTTTAAAAATGTATGGTAAACAAACTCAACAACTCAGAGGAGAGTGGGACTGCATTTTAGTCAGAGATAAAAAAACATGATGTGTGTGTGTGTGTTTACCATAACACACACAAACATTCTAACTAAGGATTCTGGTCATACCCTCTCCTTGAACTCTGTGGGCTAACTTTAGATGGAATCTACAAATTGGTTCTGAGGACTTAAGGATGGTGAGGAAGCTGGCTAAAAGATCCACATTACTGCGGAGACAACTTAGATGAATGAACACATACACACACCGCACATAAACACACTTATCTGTTGTTAAAAGCCTGAGTAATCTTTACAAAAACAAATATACAAACATATATCAACACACTTAGTATTTCTTTATAAACCATGATAGTGGTAGTCCATAATAATAATAATAATGTTTATCATTATACTTAGTTTCAACAAATTGTTCCATATGCTAAATAGCAATGCGTTGCTAAAATGAATTCAGGATGACACATCGCATACGTCACTTAGAGAAATGAAGTGAACCAACCACAAAACCATTCCAATCTCACCAGGGTTGATGCACGCCTCTGGTAATCTGAATAGAAGTGACCATCAATCCTAGCCCACCTTCTCCATCTCACGAAGACATGCACACACTAACAAAAATGCACACACGCACACATACACGGACTAACAAAAATGCTCACATGCATGTGCACACACAAACCAATGAAAGAAATCACCTGCATTAATACACAATTTTGTAGATATTTTCAACTTAATTGCTCTTGCTAGCAAAAAACTGATTGTTAACTCTTGATATTTTTGAAAAAGACACTGACAATATCCTAAGGGTTTAGGTAATTTAAGGTTGTAACTGTGATGTTTAAGAACTTTGTAATTGTTGTACTTTAAATGTTAGAAAAGCGGTTAGCTTTTGGCTAACTGCGGTTAGCTTTTGGCTAGCCACAGTTAGCTGCTAGCTCCGGTTAGTTGGTTGCTAGCTCCGGTTAGTTGGTTGCTAGCTCCGGTTAGTTGGTTGCTAGCTCCGGTTATGTTAGCTTGTTCAATCATTTTCCAATAATTAGCATTAATCTCAGTTGCAATAGTCTTGTCTTTCTATATGCCCTCTTCTTATACTGGTTAAATGTATTTTGAGCATGGGTATAACGTACACTTCTAATGAGATATACCAGTCTTTAAAGGCTTTCATGTTTTAGAGTCTCCTATAGGGCTATAGTAGGCAACAGTCTTCTACATAATTATAACCTGAACAGGTGAATTAAAGTTAAGAGTAAATGTGTTTGCGGTATAAATGTAAAGAATTTGAGGATGTGAATATGTCAGGGATTTATGAGACAGATCACTAAATACACTTTAAAGAAAACAAAAGAAAACATTGAAGTACGATGAAAAGACGGTTTGCACTTGAGAAAATGTTGAAAAATAATTGAGAGAACCTTTGAAAGAGAAGCCACGCTCTCCTGTTTCTTTATTTATCCTGTGTTACAATAACTATTATCTGCTGCACCAGTCTAAAAACTGGGACCT
>NW_025761765.1:0-2342 GCF_021184085.1 Oncorhynchus gorbuscha
AGTGGTTAAGGCGATGGACTGCTAATCCATTGTGCTCTGCATGCATGGGTTCAGATCCCATCCTCATTGTGTAACAATTACATTTCTGTGCTTTATTTTGGCACTGGAAGATTTTGACATTCACAAACACTGGGAAAATTGCTGACTGCCACAGCGAGAGCACAGGACTTGGTATCCGAGTGGTAAAGGCGATGAACTGCATGTGTGGATTATAACACCAACCTCTTCACAAAACATTTGTTATTTCCTCTCTTACATGGCCCCACATGAATATAGAATCCCTGCGCAATCCTAGAGTGACTAATAGATTCAGGTATTGAAGAATAGCTTCACCAAGGGTAACCTCAATGGTGGGATTTGAACCGACACCTCAACACACTTAATCAAGCACTTGAGACCACTCGGCCTGACAACACGTTAGTTAAATGTCTCGATGGGATCGACACATGGCCTTGCCAGTGCTCTACCAAACTTCATTGATTTCAATCTAGGGTTTACAACACGTTTGTTAAATGTCTCGATGGGATCGACACATGGCCTTGCCATTGCTCTGCCTAACTTTCATTGATTTCAATCAAGGGTTTTTACATACAGCAACTACAGTTTTTTGAAAGTCATTTGCCACTACCAAAATTCAGGATGGGGTGGCAGAGTGGTTAAGGCGATGGACTGCTAATCCATTGTGCTCTGCATGCATGGGTTCGAATCCCATCCTCATCGTGTAACAATTACATTTCTGTGCTTTATTTTGGCACTGGAAGATTTTGACATTCACAAACACTGGGAAAATTGCTGACTGCCACAGCGAGAGCACAGGACTTGGTATCTGAGTGGTTAAGGCGATGGACTGCTAATCCATTGTGCTCTGCATGCATGGGTTAGAATCTCATTGTATAACAATTACAATTCTGTGCTTTATTTTGGCACTGGAAGATTTTGACTTTCACAAACACTGGTAAAATTGCTGACTGCCACAGCGAGAGCACAGGACTTGGTATCTGAGTGGTTAAGGCGATGGACTGCTAATCCATTGTGCTCTGCATGCATGGGTTAGAATCTCATTGTATAACAATTACAATTCTGTGCTTTATTTTGGCACTGGAAGATTTTGACTTTCACAAACACTGGAAAATTGCTGACTGCCACAGCGAGAGCACAGGACTTGGTGACTTGGTGGGTTAGAAACATCTGTAACAATTACATTTCTGTTTTATTTTGGCACTGGAAGATTTTGACTTTCAACACTGGTAAAATTGCTGACTGCCACAGGGAGAGCACAGGACTTGGTATCTGAGTGGTGAAGGCGATGAACTGCATGTGTGGATTATAACACCAACCTCTTCACAAAACTTTTGTTATTTCCTCTCTTACATGGCCCCACATGAATATTGAATCCCTGCGCAATCCTAGAGTGACTAGTAGGATTCAGGTATTGAGAATAGCTTCACCAAGGGCAACCTCAATGGTGGGATTTGAACCGACACCTCAACACACTTAATCAAGCACTTGAGACCACTCGGCCTGACAACACGTTTGTTAAATGTCTCGATGGGATCGACACATGGCCTTGCCAGTGCTCTACCAAACTTTCATTGATTTCAATCTAGGGTTTACAACACGTTTGTTAAATGTCTCGATGGGATCGACACATGGCCTTGCCATTGCTCTGCCTAACTTTCATTGATTTCAATCAAGGGTTTTACATACAGCAACTACAGATTTTGAAAGTCATTTGCCACTACCAAAATTCAGGATGAGGTGGCCGAGTGGTTAAGGCGATGGACTGCTAATCCATTGTGCTCTGCATGCATGGGTTCGAATCCCATCCTCATCGTGTAACAATTACATTTCTGTGCTTTATTTTGGCACTGGAAGATTTTTTACATTCACAAACACTGGGAAAATTGCTGACTGCCACAGCGAGAGCACAGGACTTGGTATCCGAGTGGTAAAGGCGATGAACTGCATGTGTGGATTATAACACCAACCTCTTCACAAAACATTTGTTATTTCCTCTCTTACATGGCCCCACATGAATATAGAATCCCTTCATTGATTTCAATCTAGGGTTTACAACACGCTTTGTTAAATGTCTCGATGGGATCGACACATGGTTTTGCTCTGCCTAACTTTCTATTGTCATTTGCCACTACTAAAATTCAGGATGGGGTGGCAGAGTGGTTAAGGCGATGGACTGCTAATCCATTGTGCTCTGCATGCATGGGTTAGAATCTCATTGTATAATACTACAATTCCGTGCTTTATTTGGCACTGGAAGATTTTGACTACAAACACTGGGAAAATTGCTGACTGCCACAGCGAGAGCACAGGACTTGGTATCT
>NW_025761766.1:0-2339 GCF_021184085.1 Oncorhynchus gorbuscha
AGTGAAGAGTACTGGCATTTACTGCTATGCCATGATATAACTCTATACTGCTATGACATGCTATAACTCTATACTGCTATGACATGCTATAACCCCATTCCTCCTATATCATGATATAACTCTATACTGCCATGACATGACATAACTCTATACTGCCATGACATGATATAACTCTATACTGCTATGACATGACATAACTCTATACTGCCATGACATGATATAACTCTATACTGCTATGACATGATATAACTCTATACTGCCATGACATGATATAACTCTATACTGCTATGACATGATATAACTCTATACTGCTATATCATGGTATAACTCTATACTGCTATGACATGACATAACTCTATACTGCTATGACATGATATAACTCTATACTGCTATATCATGGTATAACTCTATACTGCTATGACATGATATAATACTGTGCACGGTAGCATGAGGCTACATCAGGCTACATGCTACATAAGGCTGAATACAGTGCACGGTAGCATGAGGCTACATCAGGCTACATGCTACATAAGGCTGAATACAGTGCACGGTAGCATGAGGCTACATCATGCTACATGCTACATAAGGCTGAATACAGTGCACGGTAGCATGAGGCTACATCAGGCTACATGCTACATAAGGCTGAATAGAGTGCACAGTAGCATGAGGCTACATCAGGCTACATGCTACATAAGGCTGAATACAGTGCACGGTAGCATGAGGCTACATAACAGTTGTAAATGTCCATAAACACAACTATTAAAGGTACTATGAATAGTATCTAACCAAACAATATTAACACTATTAACAGAATAATATAGAGGAGAAATTATATATATTTAATAGAATAAATATGACTAGTATTTGTTGGTGTTATGCCCAGTTCACCAGTCCTCTTGATGATGCGAGGACTGAGGCAATTGCCTCTTCTATCGGTAAGTCCGCCTCTTCTATCGGTAAGTCCATTGAGTGCAGGCAGAATTGTCATGCTTTTCTGACACAAGACCAAAGCCCAGCGGTATCCAGAGCAGTATACCAGACCAAACCAGACCAGTCCAAGTAGGCCAGACCTTGACCTGGCACGAGGTCAAAACTAACAGACTACAGGCCACCAGCTGAGCTGGATGCTTTTTCTACCTCACAAACCTTCTGTTACCTCTTTTCTCAACCTTTATCCCCCAGGGCGGCTTGGGACCGAAAATCGGCCCTGGCTTTTTCTAACACACCGGCCCATTTTTGTTCCTTAAGACTCCATTATCAGACAGATAATTATAATTTTACACAAAAACCAACAACAAACAAGTTAGACAATCTCAGTGGCCCAAAAAACAGACCAGGCCGGCCAGTCCACCTAGGGTCACCAGGCAGGCCAGTCCACCTAGGGTCACCAGGCAGGCCAGTCCACCTAGGGTCACCAGGCAGGCCAGTCCACCTAGGGTCACCAGGCCGGCCAGTCCACCTAGGGTCACCAGGCAGGCCAGTCCACCTAGGGTCACCAGGCAGGCCAGTCCACCTAGGGTCACCAGGCAGGCCAGTCCACCTAGGGTCACCAGGCAGGCCAGTCCACCTAGGGTCACCAGGCAGGCCAGTCCATCTAGGGTCACCAGGCAGGCCAGTCCACCTAGGGTCACCAGGCAGGCCAGTCCACCTAGGGTCACCAGGCAGGCCAGTCCACCTAGGGTCACCAGGCAGGCCAGTCCACCTAGGGTCACCAGGCAGGCCAGTCCACCTAGGGTCACCAGGCAGGCCAGTCCACCTAGGGTCACCAGGCAGGCCAGTCCACCTAGGGTCACCAGGCAGGCCAGTCCACCTAGGGTCACCAGGCCGGCCAGTCCACCTAGGGTCACCAGGCAGACCAGTCCACCTAGGGTCACCAGGCAGGCCAGTCCACCTAGGGTCACCAGGCAGGCCAGTCCACCTAGGGTCACCAGGCAGGCCAGTCCACCTAGGGTCACCAGGCAGGCCAGTCCACCTAGGGTCACCAGGCAGACCAGTCCACCTAGGGTCACCAGGCAGGCCAGTCCACCTAGGGTCACCAGGCCGGCCAGTCCACCTAGGGTCACCAGGCCGGCCAGTCCACCTAGGGTCACCAGGCAGGCCAGTCCACCTAGGGTCACCAGGCAGGCCAGTCCACCTAGGGTCACCAGGCAGGCCAGTCCACCTAGGGTCACCAGGCAGGCCAGTCCACCTAGGGTCACCAGGCAGGCCAGTCCACCTAGGGTCACCAGGCAGGCCAGTCCACCTAGGGTCACCAGGCAGGCCAGTCCACCTAGGGTCACCAGGCAGGCCAGTCCACCTAGGGTCACCAGGCAGGCCAGTCCACCTAGGGTCACCAGGCA
>NW_025761767.1:0-2338 GCF_021184085.1 Oncorhynchus gorbuscha
TTCAAATCCCATCTGTGCCTTACTGAAAGATACCTGTTACCAAGAAAGGTTTTTTTTTTCTCTGGAGGACTTTGAAGAATTTTTTTCTTCTCAAAATGGCAACCCTGCTATGATATTGTAAGGGGATGTGTCTCTGAGCTACTACTTGAAATGCATGCGGTCTGAAGTTAATCCCCAAATTCTCTGATGAGTATATTTAGTTGTGAAATTAGCTTTTGCACAACTCTACTTTCCAGAATGTTGACATTTTAAGAAGGAAATAGATGTGCTAAGTCATCTGTTTTTGTAAACTGAAGCACATGGGTTCAATCCTTGTTCGACGTTTATGGAAGCTAGATGATATTATGGAAATGTACTTTCATTAGAACAGTGTAAAGAAAAGGTCAATTGTATTGATATGGCCACTACGACCTGTATGCTGTAGTCGGCTGGCCCTCGCTACATATTCATCGCCAGACCGACTCGCTCCAGGTCATCTTTTTAGTCTATGCTAGGTAAAGCTCCGCCTTATCTCAGCTCACTGGTCACGATAACAACACCCACCCGTAGCACGCGCTCCAGCAGGTATATCTCACTGGTCATCCCCCAAAGCCAACACCTCCTTTGGCCGCCTTTCCTTACAGTTCTCTGCTGACAATGACTGGAACGAATTGCAAAAATCGCTGAAGCTGGAGACATATTCCCTCACTAACTTTCAGTGTTGCCAACTTAGCGACTTAGTCACTGTATTTAGCAAGTATGAATACTTGCAGACATTTTAATTTTTCTCACTTTTTGTCTCTTCCACAATGTTATTCCTCACTCCTACAGTGTCCATCACAATTACATGCACAATTATGCAAATTAGGTGATGACATCATTTAGCAACTTCTAGCGACTTTTAGGACAGCCAATAGCTACTTTCCTTACTGAGGTGTTGGCAACACTGCTAACTTTAAACATTGGCTATCTGAGCAGCTAACTGATCGCTGCAGCTGTACAAAGCCCATCTGTAAATAGCCCACCCAATCTACCTACCTAATCCCCATATTGTTTTAATTTACTTTCTGCTCTTTGCACACCAATATTTCTACTTGCACATCATCATCTGCTCATCTATCACTCCAGTGTTAATTTGCTAAATTCAACTGGCTTACCTGGATAATTATAGGTGAAATTTAAAAAAATAAGAAACATATTTTTCTTTCACAGAAAGGGTATGTAGCTCAGTGGTAGAGCGCATGCTTTGCATGTATGAGGTCCTGGTTCAATCCCCAGCTTCTCCATAACATTTTTGCAATGACCCATCTCCTTCTTTTTCCAGAATGTTGAAATTCTCAGCAGGAAACAGAGATGTGCTGAATAATTTGCGCTTTGTAATCTGAACTACATGTGTTCAATCCTCATTCGTATTTATGGAAATAGAAGGCATGGTTGCTTGGGAATTAATTGCATCATTTTCAAAACTGAAGTTCAGGTTAGATGACTGTCCATACTTGCTTGTATTTAGAATTGCTGCTATCATTTCATTGTAGTTTCAATGGAGTGTGTATATAAAAGTGTACATTGTATTAATATTGCATTTTATCTGCAACAAAATGGTATCGGCTCTGTAAAGGGAGTGGATGCTATTTATGTGAGGTCCTTGGTTCAATCCTGCTGTCTTCCACTGAGTTTAGTTGTGTGTCAACCACATTACACAACTCCTACTTTCCAGAATGTTGATTAACATTCTGCAGCACAGAGTGGCATGGTGGGCCAAGCGGTAAGGTGCGTCTTGTAAACCGAAGATCATGGGTTCAAATCCCATCTGAGTTTTACTGAAAGATACCTGCACAAGAAAGGTTTTTTTTTCACTGGAGGACTTTGAAGAATTTTTTTCTTCTCAAAATGGCAACCTGCTATGATATTGTAAGGGATGTCTCTGAGCTACTACTTGAAATGCATGCGGTTCAGCAATCCCTACCTCTGATGAGTATATTTAGTTGTGAATGAGCTGTGTCAACTCTACTTTCCAGAATGTTGACATTTTAAGAAGGAAATAGATGTGTGCTAAGTCGTCTGTTTTTGTAACTGAAGCATCACGGTTCAATCCTTGCCCGACTGCTACAGCCAGACGATACTATGGAAGCAAACTGTTGATCAGAACAAAGAAAAGGTCAATTGTATTGATATGAAAGCCACTACGCACCTGTATGTAGTCGGCTGGCTCCTCGCTACATATTCATCGCCAGACCGACTCGCTCCAGGTCATCTTTTAGTCTATGCTGTGGGTAAGGCTCCGCCTTATTCACTCACCACGCCCACACAACACCTACCCGTAGCACGCGCTCCAGCAGGTACATCTCACTGGTCATCC
>NW_025761768.1:0-2338 GCF_021184085.1 Oncorhynchus gorbuscha
CACACTGACACAGAACACACTGCACTGACACAGAATACACTGCACTGACACAGAATACACTGACACTGACACAGAATACACTACACTGACACAGAGAACACTTCACTGACACAGAATACACTACACTGACACAGAATTCACTGACACAGAACACACTACACTGACACAGAACACACTGCACTGACACAGAATACACTACACTGACACAGAACACACTACACTGACACAGAATACACTACACTGACACAGAACACACTACACTGACACAGAATACACTACACTGACACAGAATACACTACACTGGCACAGAATACACTGACACAGAACACACTACACTGACACAGAACACACTACACTGACACAGAACACACTACACTGACACAGAATACACTACACTGACACAGAACACACTACACTGACACAGAATACACTACACTGACACAGAACACACTGCACTGACACAGAATACACTACACTGACACAGAACACACTGCACTGACACAGAATACACTACACTGACACAGAACACACTACACTGACACAGAATACACTACACTGACACAGAATACACTACAGTGACACAGAATACACTGACACAGAACACACTACAGTGACACAGAACACACTACACTGACACAGACACAAGAACACACTACACTGACAGAACAACTGGAAACACTACACTGACACAGAACACACTACACTGACACAGAACACACTACACTGACACAGAATACACTACACTGACACACTGAACAGACCACACTACACTGACACAGAACACACTACACTGAATACACTGCACTGACACAGAACACACTACACTGACACAGAACACACTACACTGACACAGAACACACTACACTGACACAGAACACACTACACTGACACAGAACACACTACACTGACACAGAACACACTACACTGACACAGAATACACTGCACTGACACAGAACACACTGATTTGACACAGAACACACTACACTGACACAGAACACACTACACTGACACAGAATACACTGCACTGACACAGAACACACTGATTTGACACAGAACACACTACACTGACACAGAATACACTACACTGACACAGAACACACTGCACTGACACAGAATACACTGCACTGACACAGAACACACTACACTGACACAGAATACACTACACTGACACAGAACACACTGCACTGACACAGAATACACTGCACTGACACAGAATACACTACACTGACACAGAATACACTACACTGACACAGACACTGCACTGACACAGAATACACTGACACAAAAACACACTACACTGACACAGAACACACTACACTGACACAGAATACACTGCACTGACACAGAACACACTACACTGACACAGAACACACTACACTGACACAGAATACACTACACTGACACAGAATACACTACACTGACACAGAACACACTACACTGACACAGAACACACTACACTGACACAGAATACACTGCACTGACACAGAACACACTACACTGACACAGAACACACTACACTGACACAGAATACACTGACACAGAACACACTACACTGACACAGAACACACTACACTGACACAGAACACACTACACTGACACAGAACACACTGCACTGACACAGAACACACTACACTGACACAGAATACACTGACACTGACACAGAACACACTGACACAGAAACACTACACTGACAGAATACACTGCACTGACACAGAATACACTGACACTGACACAGAACACACTGACACTGACACAGAACACACTGACACTGACACAGAACACACTGACACTGACACAGAACACACTGACACAGAACACACTGCACTGACACAGAACACACTGACACAGAATACACTGCACTGACACAGAATAAACTGACACTGACACAGAACACACTGACACTGACACAGAACACACTGACACAGAACACACTGACACTGACACAGAACACACTACACTGACACAGAACACACTACACTGACACAGAACACACTGACACTGACACAGAATACACTACACTGACACAGAATACACTGCACTGACACAGAACACACTGCACTGACACAGAACACACTACACTGACACAGAATACACTACACTGACACAGAATACACTACACTGACACAGAATACACTGCACTGACACAGAACACACTACACTGACACAGAATACACTACACTGACACAGAATACACTGACACAGAACACACTGCACTGACACAGAACACACTACACTAACACAGAACACACTACACTGACACATCACACTGAGGCTCTTCACACTTGATGCATCATTACATAACTTGTATACACTTCACAACAACTGTTGCAAGTTCAGT
>NW_025761769.1:0-2334 GCF_021184085.1 Oncorhynchus gorbuscha
ACTACACATATCAGTTAAATTGCCTGGGCACTACTACACATATCAGTTAAATTGCTTGGGCACTACTACACATATCAGTTAAATTGCGTGGGCACTACTACACATATCAGTTCAATTGCTTGGGCACAACTACACATATCAGTTAAATTGCCTGGGCACTACTACACATATCAGTTAAATTGCTTGGGCACTACTACACATATCAGTTAAATTGCTTGGGCACTACTACACATATCAGTTAAATTGCTTGGGCACTACTACACATATCAGTTAAATTGCTTGGGCAATACTACACATCGTAGATTATGCAGCTCTGCTAAATGGCATGTACTACTACTACATATCAGTTAAATTGCCTGGGCACTACTACACATATCAGTTGAATTGCTTTGCACTACACATATCAGTTAAATTGCCTGGGCACTACTACACATATCAGTTAAATTGCTTGGGCACTACTACACATATCAGTTCAATTGCTTGGGCACTACTACACATATCACGTCCAATTGCTTGGGCACAACTACATATCAGTTAAATTGCCTGGGCACTACTACACATATCAGTTAAATTGCTTGGGCACTACTACACATATCAGTTAAATTCACAGCACTACACATATCAGTTAAATTGCTTCACTACACATATCAGCAAATTGCGTGGGCACTACTACACATATCAGTTCAATTGCTTGGGCACAACCACACATATCAGTTAAATTGCCTGGGCACCACACATATCAGTTAAATTGCCTGGGCACTACTACACATATCAGTTAAACTTGCCTGGCACTACTAATAATATTATCAGTTAAATTGTCTGGCACTACTACACATATCAGTTAAATTGCCTGGGCACTACTACACATATCAGTTAAATTGCTTGGGCACTAATAATATTATCAGTTAAATTGCTTGTGCACTACACATATCAGTTAAATTGCCTGGGCACTACTACACATATCAGTTAAATTGCTTGTGCACTACACATATCAGTTAAATTGCTTGTGCACTACACATATCAGTTAAATTGCGGTGGGCACTACTACACATATCAGTTCACCTGCTTGGGCACTACTGCAGATATCAGTTAAATTGCTTGGGCACTACTACACATATCAGTTAAATTGCTTACACTAATACACATATCAAAGGGGAATTGGTTAGCACTACTAATACACATATCAGTTAAATTGCTGTAATACTACTACACATATCAGTTCAATTGCTTGGGCACAACTACACATATCAGTTAAATTGCTTGGGCACTACTACACATATCAGTTAAATTGCTTGGGCATAACTACACATATCAGTTAAATTGTTGGGCACTAATACACATATCAGTTAAATTGCCTGGGCACTACTACACATATCAGTTAAATTGCTTGGGCACTACTACACATATCAGTTAAATTGCTTGTGCACTACACATATCAGTTAAATTGCTTGTGCACTACACATATCAGTTAAATTGCCTGGGCACTACTACACATATCAGTTAAATTGCTTGGGCACTACTACACATATCAGTTAAATTGCTTGTGCACTACACATATCAGTTAAATTGCTTGTGCACTACACATATCAGTTAAATTGCCTGGGCACTACTACACATATCAGTTAAATTGCCTGGGCACTACTACACATATCAGTTAAATTGCCTGGGCACTACTACACATATCAGTTAAATTGCTTGGTGCACTACACATATCAGTTAAATTGCGTGGGCACTACTACACATATCAGTTCAATTGCTTGGGCACAACTACACATATCAGTTAAATTGCCTGGGCACTACTACACATATCAGTTAAATTGCTTGGGCACTACTACACATATCAGTTAAATTGCTTGGGCACTACTACACATATCAGTTAAATTGCCTGGGCACTACTACACATATCAGTTAAATTGCTTGGGCACTACTACACATATCAGTTAAATTGCTTGGGCACTACTACACATATGCTAATTGCTTGGGCACTACTACACATATCATATCAACACATATCAGTTCAATTGCTTGGGCACAACTACACATATCAGTTAAATTGCCTGGGCACAACTACACATATCAGTTAAATTGCTTGGGCACAACCACACATATCAGTTAAATTGCTTGGGCACTACTACACATATCAGTTAAATTGCTTGGGCACTACTACACATATCGGTTAAATTGCTTAAAGCACACTACACATATCAGTTAAATTGCTTGGGCACTACTACACATACTGCTAAATTGCTCAAGCACTACACATATCAGTTAAATTGCCTGGGCACTACTACACATATCAGTTAAATTGCTTGGGCACTACTACACATATCAGTT
>NW_025761770.1:0-2334 GCF_021184085.1 Oncorhynchus gorbuscha
GATTTGTTTTGCACTTTTTTGGTTACCACATGATGTGTTATTTCATAGTTTTGATGTCTTCACTATTATTTTACAATGTAGAAAATAGTAAAAATGAATTAAAACCCTTGAATGAGTAGGTGTGTCCACACTTTGACTGGTACTGTACATGTGAAATATCACCCCACTACAATTCTCAAGATGTTCTCATGTCCTGCATGTAAAATGTGGATTTTGGATTCTCAATAAATCTTTTTTAAACACCTCTCCTGGAAATCACAATTGTATTTGCTCTTTGGAAAGTCGTTGATGGTTAACATCTTATATAAGTTATCACTATTGAGTTGTGGATTGTTCACCAGATGTCTCCCAATCGTAAAGACAAGTAATTGTCAAATGTAACAGTCCCTGACCCTGCTTCACATCTCCAAGTCTGCCTTCTAGACATAAGCATGCCACAGCCGATCAACTCCCTCTCACCCAGTTCAGTGTTAGTATGGTCTTTGAGAGTCCAGTTTTTGTACGATCTTTGAGAGTTCAGTTTTAGCATGTTTGAGATTTCAGGTTTAGTAAGGTGTTTGAGAGATGGAATAGTACACAGTGATACACCGGGTGAATAAGTGAAAGCCAGCCATTCACTAGGCAGCTACAGTAATCTAATATTTGCTGTGTATTATATCACAAAGCCATATTACTAAAGAGAATTGAACAAGTTCACATTGTTTATTTGAATATGTGCCCTTTCGACCTCTGTCGGGATTGACAACTCATATCTCTTATGAATAGGAAAGCTAATCCCTCTCCAGCAGTCTCTCTGTGTTGGTTTTTAATGAGTGTGGAAATACTGGAAAGCCCTACCCTCCCTCCTGTGCATAATTATTTCCATTTCGCTTCCTTTAATTCTCCTCCCTACAGCCTCCCTATTATGATAATTATGATAAATAAAAGCCTAAAATGCCCTGTGATATTAGGAAACTGGTGCATCCAATTTTGTGAAGTCAAGAATGAAACCAAAACTTAGGTCACATTTAGAGAGAGGAAATGCACAATCAGAGGAGGTAAAGTACATACTCAGCAAACCTACGTGGTTAATTACAAACACACTTTACACAATAAATTTTAAAAAATGCAACTGCAGGGAAAAAATCTAATTAACTGTAACAAATATATTTATTTAGATGTGAGAGGTTGAAATGGGTTATTGCTTATTTTATTAATTGTTTTAGAAACTAATGAAACCCACTCAAAATCGTGAATAGAAATCAGTGTTCTGAGTTTAAGGTAAATTCTGTCCCCTGTGCTATCCCCCAAGTTCTTTCTTGCTGCCTCAGGGCATTCTCTTCAATAACATTGTAATCCACTGTCATTAATGTTTATTACATCTCAGCAAGATTATTATAGTAAAAGAAAACTGAAACAAAAAACTTTCATAAACAAAAATAACACACAACTTTACTGAAAACTATTCTCTAAAAACTCTAAAACTATTCTCTAAATATAGAGACCTTATAGACCTGGGCAGATCCAGACCCGGTCCGAGTGAGGGAAGTAGCAGAAAAGTACTTTTCTAAGCTAGTTTATTAATCAGAGCTAATAAAGTGTCTGAGGCGGGAGAGAGGTACCGCTCTAGCAGGTGGGGGAAGGGCCGTATTGTGAGCTGGTGACATGGGGTGCAAGGAGGATAGAGGGAGAGAGAGCAACCAAGCAAGTCGACTCACGCTATAGTAGACTAATAGCTGCCATGGCTAGGCTATTTATCATCAAATATGATTACGTAGTACCTGTCTTGGACTGCATCAAACCAGGAGAAGCTAGCTAATTAAACTAGTTAACGTTAGCTAGCTAGGCTAATTGAGGCTGCAGTGCATGGGCTTTCTCATCCTACAGTTACAAATAACACCTCTATTCAGAATATTAAGTAGCAGCCTACTTACTTGTTAGCTCTTGGTCGTTATAGTCTATCCTTCTCCTTTAACTTTTTATTTCGTCCTTCTAATTCCATCTTCCATTGATTAGATATGTCCTAACTTTTGCCACACACGGAGCGAGGCTCTATGACTGTAGCCTATTGCCGCTTTGATGACTTATGATTGGCCAACAACAAGCTAAATGTGCAGGAGAGAGAGAGGTCATGAGCAGATGAGCTCCTGTTACGGATCCCTCCGGAACTTTCATTACGCACACCTGTCCCCTATTCCCACTGATTAGTACTTGTATAATTGTGCATTTTGGTTTCCATTGGGCTGTCGATTATTGTTACAATGTCCGTTGGTGCGTGTGAGTACCTGCGCTGTGTGTTTTGGGCTTTCGTGCCCTTGTGGATTGAGCAGATGATTATGGGTCTCATCCCAGGTG
>NW_025761771.1:0-2334 GCF_021184085.1 Oncorhynchus gorbuscha
TGACAGTGTAGTTGGCAGCAGCCACTCAATGTTAGTGGTGGCTATTTAACAGTCTGATGGCCTTGAGATAGAAGCTGTTTTTCAGTCTCTCGGTCCCAGCTTTGATGCACCTGTACTGACCTCGCCTCTGGATGATAGCGGGGTGAACAGGCAGTGGTTCGGGTGGTTGATGTCCTTGATGATCTTTATGGCCTTCCTGTAATAAACGGGTGGTGTAGGTGTCCTGGAGGGCAGGTAGTTTGCCCCTGGGTGATGCAGCAGTCCTCACTACCCTCTGGAGAGCCTTACGGTTGAGGGCGGAGCAGTTGCCGTACCAGGCGGTGATACAGCCCGCCAGGATGCTCTCGATTGTGCATCTGTAGAAGTTTGTGAGTGCTTTTGGTGACAAGCCGAATTTCTTCAGCCTCCTGAGGTTGAACAGGCGCTGCTGCGCTCTTTCTTCACGACGCTGTCAGTGTGAGTGGACCAATTCAGTTTGTCTGTGATGTGTATGCCGAGGAACTTAAAACTAGCTACCCTCTCCACTACTGTTCCATCGATGTGGATAGGGGGTGTTCCTCTGCTGTTTCCTGAAGTCCACAATCATCTCCTTAGTTTTGTTGACGTTGAGTGTGAGGTTATTTTCCTGACACCACTCCGAGGGGCCCTCACCTCCTCCCTGTAGGCCGTCTCGCCGTTGTTGGTAATCGCCTACCACTGTTGTGTCGTCCGCAAACTTGATGATTGAGTTGAGGCGTGCGTGGCCACGCAGTCGGGTGAACAGGGAGTACAGGAGAGGGCTCAGAACGCACTTGTGGGGCCCCGTGTTGAGGATCAGCGGGGAGGAGATGTTGTTGCCTACCCTCACCACCTGGGGCGGCCCGTCAGGAAGTCCAGTACCCAGTTGCACAGGGCGGGGTCGAGACCCAGGGTCTCGAGCTTGATGACGAGCTTGAGGGTACTATGGTGTTGAATGCCGAGCTGTAGTCGATGAACAGCATTATCACATAGGTA
This sequence comes from Oncorhynchus gorbuscha, assembly GCF_021184085.1. Classification (NCBI taxonomy): domain Eukaryota; kingdom Metazoa; phylum Chordata; class Actinopteri; order Salmoniformes; family Salmonidae; genus Oncorhynchus; species Oncorhynchus gorbuscha. The sequence goes on from NW_025761771.1 coordinate 994, forward strand.
TTCCTCTTGTCCAGGTGGGTTAGGCAGTGTGCAGTGTGGTTGAGATTGCATCGTCTGTGGACCTATTTGGGCGGTAAGCAAATTGGAGTGGGTCTAGGGGTGTCAGGTAGGGTGGAGGTGATATGGTCCTTGACTAGTCTCTCAAAGCACTTCATGATGACGGAAGTGAGTGCTAATGGGCGGTAGTCGTTTAGCTCAGTTACCTTAGCTTTCTTGGGGGAACAGGAACAATGGTGGCCTCTTGAAGCATGTGGGAACAGCAGACTGGTATAGGGATTGATTGAATATGTCCGTAAACACACCGCCAGCTGGTCTGCGCATGCCTGAGGGCGCGGCTGGGGATGCTGTCTGGGCCTGCAGCCTTGCGAGGGTTAACACGTTTAAATGTCTTACTCACCTCGGCTGCAGTGAAGGAGAGACCGCATGTTTCCGTTGCAGGCCGTGTCAGTGGCACTGTATTGTCCTCAAAGCGGGCAAAAGTTATTTAGTCTGCCTGGGAGCAAGACATCCTGGTCCGTGACTGGGCTGGATTTCATCTTGTAGTCCGTGATTGACTGTAGACCCTGCCACATGCCTCTTGTGTCTGAGCCATTGAATTGAGATTCCACTTTGTCTCTGTACTGACGCTTAGCTTGTTTGATAGCCTTACGGAGGGAATAGCTGCACTGTTTGTATTCAGTCATGTTGCCAGACACCTTGCCCTGATTAAAAAGCAGTGGTTCGCGCTTTCAGTTTCACGCGAATGCTGCCATCAATCCACGGTTTCTGGTTAGGGAATGTTTTTATCGCTGCTATGGGAACGACATCTTCGACGCACGTTCTAATGAACTCGCACACCGAATCAGCGTATTCGTCAATATTCCCATCTGACGCAATACGAAACATGTCCCAGTCCACGTGATGGAAGCAGTCTTGAGTGTAGAGTCAGCTTGGTCTGACCAGCGTTGACAGACCTCAGCGTGGGAGCCTCTTGTTTTAATTTCTGTCTGTAGGCAGGGATCAGCAAATGGAGTCGTGGTCAGCTTTTCCGAAAGGGGCGGGGCAGGGCCTTATATGCGTCATGAAGTTAGAGTAACAATGATCCAAGGTTTTACCACCCCTGGTTGCGCAATCGATATGCTGATAAAATTTAGGGAGTCTTGTTTTCAGATTGGTTTGTTAAAATCCCCAGCTACAATGAATGCAGCCTCCGGATAAATGTTTTCCAGTTTGCAAAGAGTTAAATAAAGTTCGCTCAGAGCCATCGATGTGTCTGCTTGGGGGGGGATATATACGGCTGTGATTATAATCGAAGAGAATTTCTCTGAAGATAATGTGGTCTACATTTGATTGTGAGAATTC